>NW_010300187.1:0-14754 GCF_000700745.2 Antrostomus carolinensis | reverse complement strand
TGTCTTGTTTGGCTGCCAGTCAAGTTAAACTATCACAACTGTATACACAATCATGTAGTCATGGGACAAGCCAGCATTTTGAATATTATACTGAATGCAATTAAATTTTTATTTGCTAGTTTCAGGATGAATAAGCAGTAAGAGATCACTGCTACTTCTTCCCTAGGATGTGAGAAGGGGAGAACAAAGTGAAAACAATCCAGAAACCCCTAACATATTGGATATACTTATGCAGCATACCTAGGTTTTATTCTTTTTTAAGATTTTTTAAATTGGGCAGGAGGTTTTCTAGGTCATATAAGCACTTTCACTGTTGGAAAGAATTTGCAAGGTGGAAACAAAGGTAAGAAAAGATCAGAAAACACTGCCTGCTTCCCTTCCTTACATCCTCCCATCTTTCCCATAACTCTATGGTATTCAGTCACTCTGGACCACAAAATGCATTTTTCCCTTCTTAAAGCATTAATCTGATCTATCACTACCTTAATTTCTGTTCTTTATTATAGGGCAGTAGTGCCTAAGCTGACAGCAGCTACAAGCGTAGCTCCACATGTACTAACACAGGAACATTGTTCTTGCCCAGTGGCATAAAAGGCCAAGGAAAAGGGATAAACAAATAACAGGCAGAGCTGCTTTCCACTTTAAAACCCTCCCCAGCTGATCATACACGTTTTCTTAATCCAGATAGCTCAGGCTGGAGATTTCCACACAGGTTATCTCACTGAAGTTTAAATAAAATTAATCTCAGCGCTTTAGCGCAGAACAAGAGACAACAACAACAAAAATATATAGACTGGCTACAACAGGTAAGCTTTCTCCAGGTAAAAATGTCAAAACCAACTTTCTAGCAGTTTTACCCCCCCCCCCCTCCTTGAAAAGCACTTGTTCAAGTGCTTCTTAATTCCAGTATGGGGAAAAGGGATTGTTGTTTAACAGGGTGTTGGCTTTATGACAAGGTCTGCTGCGTTGATCCAAGGTATACAAGGCTGTGCCAAGGTGAGGCACCTGCACTGGAAGCACAGAGGCTTTCCAAGAGAAGGAGGACTGTGAGGAAATGGCACAGAAGGAGACAAACCTCCATGTCATTATTCAACTTCTCTATTTCAGCACTCATCTTACAAATGCCTACGAAACTACTCCACTCTTGTAAGGACCCACCTGGAGTACTGCGTCCAGTTCTGGAGCCCCCAACACAAGAGAGACATGGACCTGTTAGAATGAGTCCAGAGGAGGGGCCACGAGGATGATCCAAGGGCTGGAGCACCTCTCCTATGAAGACAGGCTGAAAGAGTTGGGGCTGTTCAGCCTGGAGAAGAGAAGGCTCCAGGGAGATCTTATAGCGGCCTCCCAGTACCTGAAGGGGCTACAAGAAAGTGGGGGAAGGACTTTTCATAAGGGCAGTTAATGACAAGACAAGGGGAAATGGGTTTAAACTGAAAGAGGGGAGGTTTAGATTAGATATTAGGAAGAAGTTCTTCACTGTGAGAGTGGTCAGACACTGGAACAGGTTGCCCAGGGAAGTTGTAGATGCCCCCTCCCTGGAAGTGTTTAAGGCCAGGTTGGATGAGGCTTTGAGCAACCTGGTCTAGTGGAAGGTGTCCCTGCTGATGGCAGGGGGATTGGAACTGGATGATCTTTAAGGTCCCTTCCAATCCTAACCATTCTATGATTCTATGTAGAGACCTCTGCTGAGGCTCTGAGGAGATGGCAGACCTGCAGGTAAATCAAAATCAAATCAAATTGTGGCACAGAAATATCTGCTGGCTTGCTTTTTTTTTTTTTTTACATATCTCAAACATGGATACCCTGTGATGAAAAACATGCTGCTATTTTTGCAAAGGCAGGCACTCAAAATTAAGAAATGTTATTATCACTGACACCCAGGCAATGATCATACATTCTTTCAAGTCATGGCCATGAAACACCTATATCCCGCTGTTAGTCGTCAGGACAAACCCATCCTGGGAGTAAAACACCTGCTTGTGGAAGAAAGGGAGTTAATGTTCATCACAAGCTCTTTGGGCCTTATTCCTGAAGCCTCATTCCTCTCAGTTCACAGCTCAGCAGGGCTTCTTGCAGCAGTAGCACCACTATCCCCAGCGGGTCCTAGACACAAGCCTTCCCAGAGCATGAGTGACAGGAAAAGCACAGTGCTGGTCCAAGAGGCCCCTGCGGCAGTGACACGGTGCTGCAGGGCTCTACCTGGCAGAAGGACTATTTTATTAGGCATAATTTACTATTTTTTTACTTACTTTACTATTTTTTTATTTTATTTATTATTTATCCAAGCAAAAAATGCAGCAGAAATCATTACTTTCTCTACTCCTTTCCAAATCTGCATGTCTCGTTGCTTGTGAACTCCCGACTTCGAGGGACCCTGCTGTATTTACAGAACAGCATTTCGTGGCAAAGCTGGCAAAGAAAGCAAGGGATGGGTAAAGACAAGCACCTGAGGAAATCCTGCCTTTGTCACCAAATGGTTACCTGAAGCTTACTTAAATCATCTAAATGTTGATATATGGTATTATATATGTTGATATATGGACCTAATGGTCTCCTCCCTTCCCCCTATTTGTGTCACGCTGAGTTTGGTTTAACAGTGAATTTAAATAAACAGTGGATTAATGTCAGCTGTTAAAGAAGACAAAGTCACCATAATATCACCCTACACATACCCCCTGAAAAGAGCTTGTGCTTCTAGTGCTGCTCACAGTGATGTAACAACATCCTAGTGCTGAAGTGCAGAGCTTTTTTTGTTCTCCTTTCCTTGAAACTTTCGTCTTCAGTGAAATAAAAGGCAAAGAACACTGGAAGCATCATGGGTGGAAAAGAGCATCTGAAGTTTGCAGAAGATATAAAAGGAATTTTAAAATAAAACTGAGCATTCTCTCTGTCAAAACTTTTAACAATTAAGACAATGAACTGAACATCATCATTCTATTACTTTCAGATTTTCTAAAACATCCCAACTATCCCACTTGAGGGGTTTTTCCACAGCACCACAGCAAGCAGGTGCCTGCTTTCTCCTAATAAGAGATGAGCAGTAATTCCTGAGCTGTGCTGGCAGCCACTTTTCATTTTTAAGGAAGGAGAGGGGGGGCCAGAGCATCCAACATCCCACCAGAATAAAGCCTCAGAAATCCCACGCCACAAATGTTTCACGTGAAGCAAATGCCATTCTGATGCTTTATTTAAAGTTTCAGACGTACAACCCAGGGAACGGCCGAGAGGCTTCGCGTTCCCCGCCTCTGGTTTCTGGCTCAGCAGCTGCCCTAAGCGCTAAATTATGCCATTTTTGCTGGAGGATTTGATGAAAACTCTTAAGATCCCGTGAAACATTTAGAGACCAACAAATCAGTGTTTCCCCAAAGAAAGCTTTCTGTCAGAATATATCCCGTCAGCTGTTTTCCTCTCCCTTACGTCTGTTTTCAAGATTAGCAGACTGCAGCTTTTCCCACATGTTTGGTTGTTTGTTTGGGTTTGTTGTTTGTTTTTTTTTTTAATTCACCAACCAGGGACACAAATTTCCCCTTTTTCAGATCCTTGTCTTTGAAAATGTATTGCAAATGAAGGAAACTGCATGACTCCATTAAGTAAAACCCAAACAAAACGAATCAATAAAATAAGCTTTTCGTACTCTTCAGCTCATCATAAGCTCAGAAACGCACTCCTGACATCAAAAGGATTAGCAGAATAATCCTTCTTATAAACCTACCATGAAAAGCTTCCTACAGGTGATCATAATTCCAAATGTATTTAAGCTATTTATGAGCATTTTAATTTTAGAAGATCCATTCTTATCTACCTACGCATTGAATGAGGCTGGAGTTATGCACAGTTTAAGCTGGTGATTTAAACACTGCATAGAAATGCAAATACAACTGAAAAACAAGTGAAGGTTGCAGGCAACCTGGATGCCCTTGTTTCTTAATTTTGAAGTCCTGAAAATGCCAAGACTACTGATCTCAGGCATCAGTGGTAAAGCACAGGATGTGGGTATGTTATGTGCATTTTCAGGTAAGGTGCAGATGCTGATACATTGCCAAAAATCAGTCCCTGCAGCATCTCCAACAGGGTCTGGCCCTCATACAGAAGCAGAATCGGTATCTCTTTGCTCACCACGAGCCATGCCTGCCATACCCCAGTGTTGCTTCAGTCCTACTCAGTCCACACACCCAGGGATTTTCAAAATAATCACGTGGTATTTTTATCTCCAGCCTTCTCCATCTATTCAACTTATTCCTCCTGAAGCATCTAAAAGGTTTCTGGATCTCCACAGAGCTTGAGGAAGCCGTTCTTGAAGTGAGCAACTTTTCACCTGCTATGAAATTTAGCATTATAACAGAAAAGGCCCAGAAGCAACTATTTAGGGTGTTGAGTGGTCATGCATTGGGGTAGTGTTATTAAATAAATCTTTGTACGTACATCTTTGTTTTCGAGAAGCATAAAATAAAATAATCAACAAAAAAGAAGTTAATGACAGCAATCAGCACCTGGCTTCTGTGGCAAGATTCCAATAAATCTGAATCAGGGATTGTTCAAAGGGGAATACAACATCCCTTAACTCAGGAGAAAAAAGGTGTTATACTAATAAAGCACATGATAACCCATTAAATTTGTGAGATAAATCCTGTCAGCATTGTGAAACAATTAATCAAGCATAGAGTACCAATGATGAAAGAATAAATACCGAGCTATATTAAAATCATTAGATTAAATACATGGCTGGTACAGTTTCCTGAAGTATCATATTTGCTGTTAAGTAAAACATTTATTTGTTTAGACCCAGAAACAGGTCAAATTCATGCCCTCACCAAGCTTTTCATAACATCTCATTGCACTGGACCGCATCCGGTTTTCAAACAGACACACACCCTTACTTTCAGTCTTCAAGAGTCACTGCTGTCCTTTAATTAAAACATGTTCTCCCAGCTCTGTTGACAAGAAATCCATCTTGCCACTGCCATTTATTGCTGCTGAGGAGTCTTTCACATTTGGAGGTGAAAAAGGTCAAATGGATATTGTGATTCCCAGCCTGAAGCAGCCACAGGCAGGCTTTTCACTTGCAAATGGGACTTCTGCACCAGGTCAGCAGGATTACGCTCCGGAAAGGCTCTGCAGTCCCAGACCAGCAGGACAATTCCCAACCTCTCAGTTGTACGAGCCTCCCCAGCTGTCAGCACCTTTCTTCCTTGTATCTCCTCGCTGCCCCTATGGAAAACCAGAGGCTGCATGACCATCCTTAAAGAGTTGCTTAAGTTCTGGCAATCCCAAACCCTACACAAAACTGGCAAGGGCTTGATACTCTTGTGCCTTTCTCCACCAGCAGTCGAGGAAGTAGCCGTGCAACAAAGACACATACACTGCTACTGTAAAGCACAGGCTGCAACCATAAGACACAGAATTTCAAGGGCTCCAGGTATTTGGAGGAAAGGAGGTTGGAAAACTTTGGAGGAAAGGAGGTTGGAAAACTTTGGAGGAAAGGATTCATCTTATCCCCAAACTCCTGCCTCCAGAGTACAGTTGGAAAGCAAGCAAAACCCAGAAACCCATACACCCAGCAAGCATACTCAAAAACCAGTTTAACAACAAGGTAAATGAAGCTTTGCCCTGTAAGCAATGGCAAGTCTGAAGAAGGCTGAGGCAGCAAAACTCTGTTGACCCTGATTCAGCAAAGCACTTATCCATAGGCTTGTTTTATAGCACCTTCTTAAACTTAGCACGTTCCAGAACCAAAGCTGACTGCCAGCAGCACATCCCTGCTGGGCAAATCATAAAAAGGACTTAGATTTCACCAAGTCTAACCCACACAGCATAGCTACAGTGAGGCTAGAGGAGCAGCAGGGCCAAGGAAAGAAACTGAGCTGAGTACAACACTGAAAAAAATTAAAAAAGAGCAGGGAAGAAGAAAACCAAGAGGATATTTCGACTTTAACAACAGAAGGCTAAGTTGGATGCTGCCTATTATGAAAGAAATTGCTTTACAGATGTTAGGAATCAAATATTTCTGAGAAAAGAGAGGGAAACAACCCCTCTTCCCTCCATATTTAAATTGAAGGAAACAGCTTAAAAAAAGAAACCACCTTCTCCCAGGAACCAGACTGCACTAGAGGCTGCACCCTATCAGCTTTTGGCAGCCATCAGGAGCAATTCCCATCATCTTCCTTGGCATCACTCAGCACTCTGAATGCCTTAAAACATTCCATAACCAGTATGGAACTTTCAAAAACAGTTAAAAACAACAAAAAGAAGTTTATAGTCCATGTTGGCTTTAGCACTGGAGCTGTCAGAAACCACACTGTGTGAAGAGTGTTAAATATCCTGATTTCTATTCCAATTGAATCAAGATAACATCTATGTACAGAACACAATGTACCCTTCAGATTCATTACAGCTGTCAGATTCATTTCGTGGTGATATCCAATCCCTAGATGAGGCAGAGAGGTATGTAGGACACTAAGCAAGTAAACGCTCATGATTTTGGTTTGCTTTTTGATCAGGCTGCTCTACACAGTTTTCCAACCAGAAACCATCCAGAAAACACATCAATTTTTTTTTTAAGGTCCATTCCTTGCAGATGTATTGCCAAAAAACCTAAAAATTAAAAATTATGGACTAGATGATCTTTTGAGGTCCCTTCCAATCCCTAACATCCTGTGATTCTGTGAAGTTCAATGTACTATGGAGAGTGACAGCAGAGGAGGTGCAGTAAAGAGTTTGGATGTCTTCACAGTATCTCTGTCCACACGTGTTCCCCCTTAATGTGACTGTGCAGTCACCACTGTCTTTTCATGCCTCAGGATGAGGGAAAAGAATGCTGCCCTGTGGTGTGAGGATAAAGCATACTTGTAATTGTAAAAACCTAAATGAGAAAGAAACTGGAACTGCAGAAAAATGATCCCCTTGGGAAGAACAAACAAGCCAACAAACAAACTAAACCCAACTCAATTTTGCAAGCTAGATGTTTAAGTGTAAAACCCTCATTGCCCAAACTTCCAAAGATGTGTAGCTACAACAGGGCTGGCACACCAGAGATCAGGGCATGACGTGCTGTAAGCAAACACCTCAACTCCATGTGACAAGCAGAGTTTCCATGGGACAAGAGGCCCCTTTCACCAGTGAGAATCACAGAATCATTTAGGTTGAAAGAGACCGTTAAGATCATTGAGTCGAACCATTAACCTAACACTACCAAGTCCACCACTAAACCATGTCCCCCAGCACCACATCTGTGGAGTAATTACTGGAGGTGACTAAAAATCAGCAAATGGCTGTGTCTGCACACTAAGGGAAAGGTAAAATGTCAAAGAGGATCCCAGAGGAAAAATACAGCTGGCATGTGAAGAATCTTCTCTGAGGCTACCTCACTACCAGGCCTGCTGCTTATCAAGGAAAAACAAGAGATGGGAGACAGCAGAGGCTCGTTTTTCCAACTCCCATTTCAATCACAGCACAGCACAAGACTTGATGTGTTGTCCACCAGCAACCCTGGGTCAACACCTGGCACTCCTTAGACAAATACCCCCCCCTTTGTGTGGACCTTGAATTACAACTAAACAAAATGGACAAAAACACAACTCCAGACCAGTGACCTCCCCTCCTTCCTCCTTACTGAGCATGTGCTCCAAGTTTTGGTAACTTCTACCTTAAAAGGGGAACAAAGTGTCTTTTGCCAGTCCTATGAGGATTGAGGATTCACGTCTCCTATGAGGAAAGGCTGAGAGAGTTGGGGCTGTTCAGCCTGGAGAAGAGAAGGCTCTGGGGAAACCTTCTAGTGGCCTCCCAGTACCTGAAGGGGGCCTACAAGAAAGCTGGGGAAGGACTTTTCATAAGGGCAGTTAATGACAAGACAAGGGGAAATGGGTTTAAACTGGAAGAGGGGAGGTTTGGATTAGATATTAGGAAGAAGTTCTTCACTGTGAGGGTGGTCAGACACTGGAACAGGTTGCCCAGGGAAGTTGTGGCTGCCTCCTCCTTGGAAGTTTTCAAAGCCAGGTTGGATGAGGCTTTGAGCAACCTGGTCTAGTGGAAGGTGTCCCTGCTGGTGGCAAGGGGGTTGGAACTGGATGAGCTTTAAGGTCCCTTCCAACCCAAACCATTCTATGATTCTATAATCACCATAAAGGTATGACTAGAGTCACTCAAGCTCCCCCTTGCAGGTAAAAAAATAGTATAAAAATAGCCCAAAGAAAGGAGGGGTCAGGGAAGACACCATCACAGTCAGGGAAGACACCATCACAGACCTCTGACCTCTGGGACCAGCTGATGGGCTGAGCCTCTCTTCCCCCCATAGGGGCACCTTTGGGTAAGACTTGGACTTAGCCGAGGATCTTCCTCAGAAACTTAGAAAATCTCTAGAGAATTACTTTTCCAATTTAGTGCTTTTTAGTAACTTGTCCCCTTTTATCAATTAATAGCTTTTTAGTAATTTGTAACTGTAGTACAAGCATTTATTGCTGCAGACAGTAGATTATCACTCACAATCCATACAAATCTGTGTTAATCCTGTTGCTCTATTAAAGTGCTTTTATTTGCTTACAGACTCGCTGCACTGTTTCTTACTGGGAATTCTGTACTGGTGTGTCTGGGCTTGTGGTGTCACAGCAAACTGTCTGTAACCAGCCACACCAACCCCGTGCCCAACAGGATGTCACTAAACGCTGCAGGTGTAGCCATGTGAGTCCAGAAATCGTGGGTACGGGAGTGCAGAGCACTATTGAGTGAGTCTGACATAGTCAGACCTGTAGAGCTCAACTGGGCATCACCCAGGACCTAAGCCCAGCCACCCCCAGCTCCTCCAGTTATCTGAGGGTGAGCTGGAATGCAAGGGGGTTTATTTCCTGCTAAATTGCTTGACCACCCCTTTCACGCAACACACGTGTATGTGAGGGTCTCACAGAGACCCAGTGTCAAACATTGTTCATTTCACAACAGATTCAAGTTACAAAAGGCACCAGTTCTTTGGTAAAAGACAGCACATTAGATTTGAGACTCCTCCTCTTCTGCTCAGTCATTACAATTCTTGCATTGGGGTGGAGATTTTTTTTTAAAACCATCTCAAAATTTGTCACAGCACCTTAGAAGTCAGGATTACATCAAATTAATTCCTACCCATTGCTGCTGCTCTGGTTGTCTGTAGGTTCCATTATGATGCTTCCATTTAAGTCAGCTCATCTGGAAGAGAAAAAAAAAAATAGATATTCAACATCTCTTTTTATAAAAGAACAGCACATTGTACTCAGCAGATGCCACCCAAGCTTTGCTTCAACAGTCTCAAAGATGAACCCAGGAACATCCTTCCTCAGAGTCAGCAGAGTGAAAAAAGGGAGAATCAAATAAGCAAACATGGAAATTCTTCAGTTTCCAAAGTAGCAAGTCATTACAGTATAGTGATGGCTACAATGTTTGTTACAGCAAACAAAAAATGAAATCTACATGTTTATTTCCTTTGTCTATGTGTGTCTGTACACACACTCTGCATTTAGGTTTCTATGTGTGTTATATCAGAAATCTCCATTTTAAATTAACTCTCCAAAATAATTTTGCACTGCAAAATTAAAAGATACACAGCCCTCACCTCCAACACTCTCACACAGATATTTTCAGAGTTGTGCAAATCCCTCAATTCTCCCTAGCAGTTTAAATCATCTTTCAATTATGTTCAAGATGATGGTGTGCAATATTACACAGCAGGAAGGTTAGATGTAACCAAAAGAATAGATTGCTTACTCAAGGCAACAAATAATTTCAATTTTTGCTCTTCATTAAGTTAACAGCTTTCTGCACAATCCTCAATACTGATGGGGTGAGACACAATCTCTGCATCAAATATATTTAAACAGTTAAAGAAACTGAGTTCTGGAAAAACTTGTAAACACTTCTGTTGGCTTCCAAGTGACCTGTTTGAGTCACAAATGCTCATTACTGTATCGTAATGAGTGTTTGCAAAAATTGGCCTTAACTGTCTAGGAACAACAAAACACATTTAGTAATCATCTGCCTGGAACAGGGAGGCAGCAGGAGCCACCACCGTGACACTGGCTGTCACGTTTTTCAAAGGACCACCAGCTATCTAAGCCAGTATCTGTGCCAATGTCTGTGGGGCTCTTCAGCCTTCAAAACAGGGAGCTCAACTGCAGCTGGATGAGTACAGGGTGGAGATCTCCAGGGATGTGCTATCCCACTGGCAGTCATCACAGTGCTCCTAAACATATATGATCAAAACATACGGATCATAGGTAGCTAAGAATGGGAGAACCAAGATACCCATTTTCCCTGTCCCCCAGCAGTGACACTGCGTTTCAGGTCAGCTCTTAAAGAGAACTACAGGCTTGAACAAGAGCATGACAAACCAGGCTATTGCTACAGCCTCCAGGATATTTGGTTCAGTTTTAAGAATAAATATGCCATTAGGGCACTCCCTTCAGACAACCAAATAGCACTCTGATGAATGGAAACATTCACAGAATGTCAGGGATCGGAAGGGACCTCAAAAGATCCAGTCCAATCCCCCTGCTGGAGAAGGAACCTAAATGAGATCACACAGAAAGGCGTCCAGGCGGGTTTTGAATGTCTCCAGAGAAGGAGACTCCACACCCTCCCTGGGCAGCCTGTCCCAGGGCTCCGTCACCCTCACTGTAAAGAAGTTCCTTCTGAAATTTAAGTGGAACATTCTGTGTTCCAGCTCACACCCATTGACCCTTGGAAACGGGGAAGGAGAGAAAAGAAAAAAACCAAACAAACCCAAGCACTAAAAACCCAGCTATAGATTAAAAGGTAATGCTGGATAAAAATTCAAAGTAGCAGCGTTCAGGAAGCAAGGAGGAAACAGAAGGGAAACGATGTTGCAACAATTACTGCAAGAGAGAGCGAGCCCCTCATGTCACTGTAGGGCAGTTCCACCTAGCAGGGCCCTCAGGAACAGCTAAGTTTCAGACAACACATAACTAGTGCCATTTTGTCTGATCACAAAATCAAAAATAAAATAAAATTCAATTTCCCCTTGCTTACATCCACACAAAAGAGATGAACTCGGAGCACGCTCTCACACGAAGCTCTTAGCCCATGTTATGTCCAACACCTATTTCTCACCATCCCCTGTCTGCCCTGTACTTGTCTGTAGCTCATGGTAGTGCAGACAGAGCAAAGCACGCACAGAACTGATGGCATCAAAATAGTTTTCATGATGCCTGTCACATTGGTGCCCTGCGCGGCCAAGACGTGTTCTACAAGGACTTGTGAAGAAAAGAAACACGCCTGGAAATGCAAAAGGCAGGGTAAGCAAGCCTAGATTAATTAAAGTGCAAGATGACCTCAGCAGGAGCAAAAAGATGTCCAACAGGAAGAAATACGACTGTAAATGTTTCCATTTCAATTAGTGACATTCATTTGTGGCATCTCACGCTCCTGACAGAGCAATATGATTTATGGCTGGGGGGCAGGTGACAGTAACATTCTGTGAAGCCTTGTGAACCCACTTAGAGCAACTGATATTAAACAGGAGCAGAGGTACTTTGATGATTAGATGGAGCAGTTGATCTCTAGGTCATGGTTTGAATCCCAGGTAAGATACCATCTGATAACCACTCTGCAAACCACAGAAAGACACTAAAGATGGGAACCCTGTCAGACACCCACCTCAACCTGCAGCTAGGAAGATCAAGTCATAGATACACACACCACGTTTAGAGTACACATCTGAAAGCAAACAAACTCTTAATGTTTGTTCCCTCCTAAAAATAATGAAAATCGTCCTCTTTGCTGGTAAATAAACACCCTTAAAAGAACAAGGTGCCCACGTGAATGGTCAAACAACAAAGGTGGGAGAAGTAGGAAGCGCGTACTGGAAGAAGTCATTCCAACTTTCAACTTTTGTTTATTTAATTCTACATTCCTGGCCTTCAAATGTTCAGAGGAGTTTCCTCAGCCAATCTGTGGACCTCACACTGTAATAACATAGGCAGACAGAGATGTGTGCACGCATTTGACTAAACAGGGTGGTGAGGAAGCCTGCTCTGTCACCAACTTATCCTTAACAGGACTATCAAGCATGTGAGTGTCCAGCAGTAAAATCCACATTTCGCTAAACAATCCACAAGTTTTGCAAATGCCTCTGACAGGGTCGGGTTTTCAACCATTTTGTTGCAGCACAGGTTTGAGGTGGCATGGGCATTCTTAATCTGACATCTTTCCACAAGTTACAAATGCTTTAGCTTTTATTTTCTGCAACTATGCTTTTAAACATAAGCCTTCCTCACTGATATCAATTAGCCTAGCTGGCTAATTTAGTTAGGATGCCTTTTCTTGATCTAAAACCAACTGTTTTGTTATTAACAGTGCTTTTTGCTCAAATAGCTGAAAATAGTTTCTTCCTTCAGTCCTTTTCAGTGAGGTGTGTTGCTTCTCACCCTGCAGCCCCACACGCTGATGTTTCAGGGACTCGAGGATGCCAAGGTTTTCCTTCTGAGTCAGTTGGGAAGCACCCTATCTTGCAAAAGACTGGTGGAAATTGCTTTTTAGATAGGAAAAATGCTAACTATTTTTGTAAAACTTGTTTCTTTAGTGGCTTTTTTGTTTGTTTCATTCTTCAAGAATTTCAGACTGAAAATATAAATTAATGCCTGTGTGCCTTTACACAGAAGCTGCTAACTTGTCCTCCAAAAGTGTTGCAACTAACAGTCATGCAAAAATGAGGCAATGCAAAAAGGAGACAAACTGAATCTGCTGTAGGGGAAAAGGTCACATTTTCACTATTTGTTTTACTGAAATCTTAGAAACAGTAATTCTAATGCTATTTAGGATTCATCGTAACTCTTCAATGCCAAAGAGGAAAGCTCAGCAGAGCACATCAGAGCACACTCAAAAATACTATAAATAAAGCCCTGATGGCACCTGGAGGATGAAATAAAAATCACCCAGCCTCTGTGGCTGCGTTGCATGAGGAACCCACCTGGAGGGTAACCTAGTGAGCCAAACTCTGTTTTCCACATTTGTGTAGAGACTAATCTAGAGATTAGCTACAGCTGACAAAGTAGAAAGCTGCCAGGGGAAGAAACTATCCACATCTGCCCCTAATCCCAGGTGAGCCAACAATGCCTCTTAATCCCTGGGGTTGAGGGCAGCTGGGGGGCTAATTATTCAAATGCCAACACCTGAGCTGCACCCCTCAGCAAAACAGCCAGCAGAAACTCAAGACCAAGCAGTTTCTGTTCCCAAGACTTTCCCCAAAGTCAGGAAAAAGTAAGATATTTCAGAAGCTTCTAGATTCCTTATCACAACCTAACCAAGATATAAGACTGCTTTGTGACTGGCTAGCTCATTAGCATTAAAACTCACCTTTTTCACTAAAAAACACACCAGTATTGCCTTTAAAAGAGAAGCCTGCCTAAATTAAAGATACAGTCCAACAGGGAGATAAATCAGTCATACCTTGTGCATCTCCAACAGGTAAGAAAGACACGGATTCAGATGTAGAAGGCAATTTAATGCACAGAGAGGTGACAGAAATGCTCATAAACTGATTCTGCAGGAGCTCAGACTTTTACAAAAAGGAAGACAAAACAGAGCTGCAAAATGGACAAATGCATTGCAAAGCTCATGGATGCAAGTCAAACCTCTTAGCTGAACATTGAGTTAAGTTTGCCACCAATAAGTAATTTTGTACAAGTCTACCAGAAAATGTATCCAAATGTAATGTTATTTTGTATTTCCCACCAAACTGTCTGGAAGCAAGCAAAATATACATGTAGTACCATAGCTTATAATTTCCTAATAATGAAAAGCCAGATGAGATGCACATCTACCTACCTTATAATCTAAAATATATTGAAACACTGCAACTAGTATTAATGAACAGAAAAAAAAAAAAACCCCTGTTACAGCTGAGTCTGGAAAGCTCTGACTCTGCAGCTCAGGATCTGCAAAAAGTATTGTCATGAGGGTAGTAGGAGCTGTTTATTTCACTGCCTTTACCCATGGATGGGCTATTCGCAGCTGGCAGTTTTCTATTGCTGCTAATTACTCACTTCTATTTCACATTTATCCCCCCCCCAAAAAAAAGTGCAAGGCTAGTTATTGGTAAAAAAGCTGAACTCTTCATAATCACTGTTTCTTATTTTTAAAAAGCTACTGTCATGGATAGCAGCAGCATAAAACAGAGATAAAAGATGAAATTAACTGAATTTTTACAAGTGTCTGTATTTGGCACAACTAATTTTTGTATATCCTTTAGCTGGACACGTTTGTATTCCTCTTCTTTCTGCCTTTCTCCATCAAGCCACGGGCAAACAAGCTGCTCTGATGGAACACGAAGCTGCTTGAAAAGTTAAACCTGATGTAGCTGTCTCAAGCATTTCTCTTCAACACTGTTATTCCTGATATAACCTTGTTATGGGCAAAACTTGATGTATTTGCACAGATGAAGTTTTTTGAAGGGATATCTCACAGAAATGGATTCTTACAATAAAACAAAACACCCAAACCAACATCAAACCAAGAGTTTTGACTTCACTTATCCAATTAGAGGTTTTCCACAGACACTTTAACATCTTCTTTTAAGTTACAGAGTTGCTACAGCTCAGCTATCAGACCAGCTAATACCGGTGCCGTTACTCACCTGAGTAAAACCCCCCAGCAGAAGCTCCTGGCCCGAGCAGCCCCCAGCTCGCAGGATGCCCCTCACACAAGGGGAAGGCGAACAGACAGGAACGAGCGTGCAGTCCAGGAAACCTGTCAGGGAACTGGGATAAAACCACC
>NW_010300186.1:0-37116 GCF_000700745.2 Antrostomus carolinensis | reverse complement strand
AAAAAAAAAAAGAAAAAAACCTAATTTTTTCATTTCTGAACTAGGTAGATTTTTAAATTTTTTTAGTGAAATAAACACACTGGCTTTTTTATCTGTAAAAACACTCTAAAAGGTCAAAAAAAGTTTCAGCTACTTTGATGAAGCTTCTTGGTGAATTCATGAAGGTAATGCAAAAGTCATCACTGCTTAGAGGGTATATAGCAATTTATATAAATTACTACTCCAAGATAAACCACAGCTGGTCTAGCACCAGTGGCAAGTCTGATGTCAGAGAATAATCACATCTCTCATTATGCCATGTATCTTCTTACCTTTGTATTACACAATTCTGTTCAACAAAGTACCCCTGGGGGCTGTTTATCCCTAGATAATAGTTTCTACTGTTAAGTACTACTTCATCAAAATGTTTCTTTCTGATGATGTCTTACTGTAATATATCATGGAAGTGACAACTGATGTATTATATGATAAACTAAAATATCCCCTGAGCAAGGTACAGGGATGATAAATTATGTTAATATGTTATTCCCATTATGTTATCATCAGTCAGATAATGATTTAGTATGATGCATCATCAGAAAAAAGATAATCTAATAGTGGGTTACTCAAAACTTTATGCCATCTGGGGAATACAAGGAGTAAATTCAACTGACTTATAGGACAGAAGGTATCCCAGTGCCACAATTCATTAACAGCTTAAATTAAAATATATCAAGATATAGAAAAGCAGTACAAAAGCGTAGGAAGGGCAATACTAAGAAATGTCACTGTTGTAAAGGTCAGAAGCAGATTCTTGGTGTCTGCAAATGAAGATTACACTGGTATAAACACTATATATTAAATTGGCACTGAAATTAGTATGACTGGAGCTACCATCATAAGCATCGGTCAGTGCTTTGTCCTGCTAAGCCAGTGATGATACTGAAATAGAAACTAACTTGATGTTTAGTGCCCTTTATTCAGACAGTTGACAGAGATTTAGTTGAACATGAGTATCTGCAGGACTGCTCAACCACATTTCTGTGCCAGACTATTCATCATCAAACAGATGGTTATCCTATTATTCAATAATTTGCATGCTGCCACGCTGCAGTGACCTATGGACGATACCAGTATGTCACTAAACCAAATAGAAATATCAGAGAAACTCTGTTGTGAAGCAGCTCCTGACTGGGACTGAAAACTACTCACGTGTTCCTTTTTGGTAATTTTTTGGTGATGTTCTTCATCCATGTTTGTGCAGTTATGGTGTGATCGTATGTTATAACTTCTCCTGTAACAGGATACCTTCCTTGGTCAAGTGATAGGGAAAAATTTATTTCACAAGAAGCAAATTAATACTTCTTAATTAAAAAAAAAAAAAAATCTGCATACTGAGCTCTTCTGCCTTTCCATCAGGAGAAATACTGACGTCTCTCTCCTTTGCTTAGGTATGGTTTTTCAGTAAGTATGTAGGAAATCAGGAAGGGATTAGCTGCCTAAATGTAAAGGTCCAGTGCCCTCTGAGATATCATGGGGAACCTGAGATCTCTGTAGAGGACTGGCAGACACAAGACTGTTTGAGACCTGCATTTTTGTAAAGTCACAGCTAGTGAGCAAGTGACAGTGCCTCGAGGGACAGGAGACACCATGTTTAGGTGACCTGATCTACCCTTTGATGTTCTTCCTGTCTCTACCTTTCTGCTATCTTGAAATTGCCAGCAGTTCAAAGCTCCTAGCCTAAGGGTTGGCTGACAGACCGACGTGCCAGCAGTGCAGCTGTGGCTCCTACACCTCCTTTCTTTGGAAAACCAACAGGGTGGCACTGGGAGCACTTTGGGCTAGTGCAGGAGAAACAGCTGTTACCATCCTCTTCTCTGCTGACCCTCACTGTTGGCCTTGGCCGTAGCAAGCTGTTCCTCACCTTCATCTCCCCCTGTCCCCAGATGGGAAGGCAGGAGATGGTGCCCAGTGTTTGACAGGTCCCTGCCCCCTGTTGTGCTTCTTGACCCATGGCCCTGGACTCAGCTGCTTCACCTTCATCAGCATCTGTTCTCCCAGCTCCCCTGCAATATTTTAAAAATATTTTAATGCAGTATGTGGGCTCACTTAGAGACATGAAACTTGCATGCTTCCCAACAGCCTGGGAATACTTTTATTACCTTTTTCTTCCCCCCCCTCCAAGTGAAATTATTGATGATAAAAGATATGAGACCAAGATCAAGATCTTTACCAGGTAGTGTCACCCCTCCATGGAGCAAACATGAGACCTCCACACACTCACCCAGTAAGCGGCCCCCACTCTCCCAGGGCAGTACTTTCACAGATAAGTCTGCCAGTCTATCTCCTCAGTACTTGGTCCTTTTTCTGTTGCTAAAACTTACAGTAGAACTATTTAGTTTCTTTTGTCAAAGGGTTTAGTCATAAAGGATATCTGTAAATGTGGGGGTCCTGTACAAAGACATAGAAATGTAGTTATGGAATCAACAACAAAAAAGAAATGTCTTGTTATCCTTCAGAGAGCCATCTACAATGACACTGTTTCACATCAAAGAACACCTCACTTTGGGTGCCTTTCTTTAAATTTAAACTTCTTAATTTTTCATTAACTTTCTTTCCCCCAAAATATTGATAACATGTCTATCATCCACTTTTCTCCAGTTACACTCTTACACCATGTGTTTATTTTTACCTACACAAGTGAACTGAGATGATGGGAAGGGAATGATGATCAAACTCAGCCACAGTGCTTTTGAGCCAAGTAGCACATCTCCAAAATTCAAGCAAGTAGCAAATTCCGAGGAGGACTATAATAAGAGAGCACATGTGCAATGATGCATTCTCAGCTCTGGTTATTGAGCTTTTAGCAGTCTGTGGCCCAAAGACATCTTTAAATCAGAGTTAGGTCTTTATATAGAATATCTCTCATGAATACTTTATGTTTGTCTAGTTGCTTTTTGTAGATGTTTGTATTTTTGGAGTCCACAACATCCCATAGCAATGTTTCCTTGTAAAAAAAATAAATTAAAAAAAAACAAACCCTTTTGTTGATGTTTTTAATCTGCTATTTGCCACTTACATTTAAATGCACCCTAATTCTATATTCTTCATCTATTATCTGCTCCATTATATTCAGGGTTGTATAAACCTTTTTTCATTTATTTTATGCCAAACATTTGAACATCCATCCTGTCTTTTTCCACAGGTCTGTTAGTTTCAATATATCCTTTTGGGATGGGGGATCAAGACTACAATCAGTAAACGATATGCAGGAATATCCTAGGTTTCAACAGTGCCATACTTTTTCCTTTTCCTGATCATTTCATTTCATTTTTTCCCTTTAGTCTGCTTTTGAACATGGAGTTGATAATGTCATAGAGCCATCTATCTCTTATAACCACAGGATTGGTCTTGAGCAGTGATTGCTGAGTACAAATTCCTGTTATCTTTTATGTAAAGTTAGGAACATTTTATTCTGCGTGCATCACTATGATACTTAATTTTGTGCCATTTTATCAGTTGGCAACTCAGTATTACAAGATTCTTTGGCAAATTTTTGTGGTCAATTATCTTTACTACCATGAATACTTCTGAATTGCTAGCACGATTTTACCTATTCACTGTTCAGCCTCTATTGTAGATTCTTTTCTACACTGCCAGTAGAACATGAGCATTGTTCCCTGGGGGATGCCAGTCTAAAAACTGACCTTTTCTTTCTGACTTTCCTATCTTTTGACCAGCTACTTATCCATGAATTGACTGACTCTTAAAGAACCAGCAAACCAGATAAAATGAGAAGTGACCTCACAAAAATGTGAGCAGAACATTTAATTCATAAGATCCTAGTTCTCCTCTGGACTTCCTGATGCAGCTGCGATGACAACTGAAGCAATGATCCTTGCAGAGTAGCTCACCCTCATGATAGTTCTGACCATCACCATCTGTGTGTCTGTGGGGCACTGTAACTCTCAAAAGAGAAGCCTGTTTTTTTTGTGATGTTTCTGAGTTTTTTCTAGAATGAAGTTTTGAAGAAGCCTTGTATAAATAAAATGTAGCGTACCTCAGAGCAAGCTGTATATGAATTCAGTATCTAGGTTCCCAAGGAATGGATGATAGAAAAGTACACTGGAGACAGAGCCATAGCCTATTTGGTGTTAATTTTGCATTTCAATCCATTTCACTTTGTCCTCAATTGTCAAGTTTCCATATGCTTCTGTGTTTTTTATTAGCCACTCCTAATTGCATGGTGTGGAAGGAACTATGGCAGGGGTTCAGGGACAAGGCAGTAAAGTACAAATGATCTGGGCATTTTGGCAGCACAGAGAGATGTCACTTGATTACCGAAACATGGGCACTGTTTCCTGTGCATCTCAACTGGATATGTGTGTGGAAATCACTAGCTGTGAAATTGTTAATGATAGTTAATAACATGAAGAGTTCAAGCAGCACATGGTAACAGTTTCCTCTTGATCCAATAATAAACAGTTTGTGAAGCCCTGGGCAGCTCAGGGGCGTCATTTCAGCGACAAGTCTTTGTTGATGCTTTTAAGAATGTTACAATGCCTAGTAACAAGGTGGGTTTTTTTCCAATTTAAATTATTTGTTTTTAGAGAAATATTGGTGTTCAGTAACTTAGTTCTGCTGTAAGAATGGTCCGTGTAGCAAATTCCTTTGTTACAGAGTTGTGCAACATAAGGCATCCTTCAAATAAGCATCTCGGAACAAATCTCTTTCACCTTTTCCGTTGACTTCACTAGGACTGTGATAGGCTCTGGATGTGCAGATTGAAGGACTCTGTAGGACTAACATTCAAGAAATTGGTTATGGCTGTAATGTGAGCTGTGCTGACACAGCTAGCAGAATAGCTTGAAATCGATGCTCTTGAAAAGAGAGAGATCTTTGCCAGAAATATTAGGTTTTTTCAAAAAAAAGTCATTTTTTTTCCTATCATTACTGTCAAGTAGTGCTATAGTTTCTCAACTGGATATGGTAGAGATGCACAGTTCTGATATTTAGTTTCAGAAAAGGAATGGGTTTCTCTGTTATTGAGGATCAAGCACCCAGTACTGTAAAATTCACTGGTGCATTCTTAATCCTAAGGAAATGCAAAGTCTCACTCTCGAAAATGTTATGAGACACCTTGGTCCCACCAGTCTCACCATTACCTTTCAAACGACCAGTCTCAAAGAGGTTTTGCAAAATACTTGTGTTTATCTGTCTTTGTACAGTTGTCCAGTTCTTACCAGGGCTCTGAGGACACCATCAGTCCTTACTGGCCTGCCCTGCCCTCCCCTGGGACTTCTCCTCAACCCTGCCCAGAGGCCCAGAACCCTATTTCAGCTCAGCCTGGGACCATCAGTCCCTGCTCAGCGACATTGCAGCTGGCCAGCCCCAGCTCTGTTGGACTGAACTTGTTTGGATTCACTGGGTTCATCTTCCCCTTGGCTTGCTGCCTTCCTTTCTTCTGGTGCTCACAGGACTGTTGATAGAACTCGTTGGCATCACCCTCCTGCCCTGCTCATCCCCCCAGGCACCACGGGGTGCACCCTGTCCATGAGGGCATCACCCAGCCTGCGTGATGGCTGCTCCCACCTCCCCTACCCTTAGGGAGCAGCCTCATCTTTGCTGCTCTCTGACAGCTCTAGCTGTCTGAAGCTGAATCTTTTTTCTCTTTTCTGTCTTTCTTCCTCTTCATTTTCTCTTTCTTTCCTCTTCATTTTCTCTTTCTTTCCTCTTCCAAAAAAAAGCACACTGAGCTTTCAGCTCTGGAAGAGTGGGACCTCTGCCCATTTTCAACCACAGACAACTTTTGCTCAATCTCTGGAACAAACTACTTTGTTCACGTAAAAACTGAACAAATACATGTTCTTAAATAAAAGGGTAAAAGCCTTGGCTCTTTCAGTGAGCACTTTGTAGATGAAGGCATCATGGCTAATAAGAAAAGATGTCTGTAGCCCACTTAGTTATACAAACAAAGACAATGGTATCTTTGTACCACTTGTATTTGGTAGTTTGCTGTCATTGTATAAAGTTCTTTCATGTTTTCTTGACAGTGCAATTTAATGCAGGACAGATGTAAGCAGTCAGAAATATTCACCACCATTTCGCTTATGTGGATTTGGAGGGTCAAAGCTATGCATTTTTATCAGACTTTTTATTATCTTTCAACCCCAGTGAAGATCAATGCCTCAGAACAAGCAGGGGACTGCATTTGAAGTGTTTGGTTTCAAAGGAAATGCAGCTGCTCCTGAGAATCCCAGCTGTTTTAGAGAGCATTCCTGATTTAATAATTCTTCAAATTTTGGCAAAGTAATATTTTAATTCTTTAATTTTTGAACTAAAAGATGATAGGGTAGGATATATCTGTTTTTCTGGAGGTTTTGTGTGTAAGTATACCACTAACGGATTCATCTTACGGGTGAACTTTACGAAGACAAAATGAGAGGTTGGGTGGAATATTTTGGAGAAGCATCTCGTTAATGTTAATGCCGGGCAACGTTAAGTGTTTCTGGTGATCTGTGGACAAATGTTTCATCTTGGCTGTTTTAGTTCTGCCAATATAGAAACATAGAATCGTTTGCTTGGAAAAGACCTTTGAGGTCAACGAGTCAAACCATACTTTATCTCTTATCTTACCTTATCTTAAGCACTGATTCTCTCCATCCATCAACAGCTTCCCCCCTTTTAGAAGACACGAATATATGTGTACTGTAGGGGTTAATATTCACTAAAATAACATGTTGTCAAAATCAAAAATAACTTGTTCTGAAAAACTGGATAGCTAACTGGGGGCAGGGGGAGGGAAATCAAGTTCCACCTATTTATCTTCAGCATTGTTAATCGGGATATTTGAAAGAAAATGAATATTCTTCCAGAGATTAAAAGAAAATCCAGTCTTTTTGAAAATCAGAGGGTTTTGTTCATTTCAGTTCTGAGGGAAATGAAAGACTGTTAGAACTGACTGGAATTGGGCATAATGAGAGCAAATTCTGAAATGCCTTTTCAGAGCAGTTTTGTTATCTTGCCATGTAGTTTCTCTGATATTCCCATAGACACTGGCGAAGACCATTGATAATACTGAATAGTTCTAAATTATGATTTGAGGATGCTAAATTCTAACTATTTGTAACTTTGCACATGAAAAAATTGATTCATATGCTCAAATAAAAGCATCACTCCAGGAAAGTGGCATAAGGTTTTTGTACAGAATGATGAATTCTCTAATATTTAAAACTAATCTCTTTTGTTACTTTTGTCTCTCTTCACTCTGAAGTTTGGGTTTTGATTTGGGTTTGTTTTGTTTTTTTTTTCCCATTTATCTCATTTGGAGTGGAGAAAAAGACAGATACTAAACCCACATCATGGAAAATTATTACACAATTCAGCAACACCATACATAAAGGAATAGTGACAGATGCATAGAAATTACTGAGCCAGATGACACTGATGCTGCACGTAGTTGAGTACCTTTTGTCCCAGAAATAGACAGTTCTAGATGTCTGTGCATCTGGAACTGATGGGTTTGCACCCCAGCGTTTAGTATAACTGCAGCCAGCTCTGTGACAGCCCCTCTGCAGTGTCTGTCATCCAAGGAGAATACAGAAGAGGCTTTTCAGCAGAAATAGGCGTTGTTTCACATCACTGCTAGTTCTGGGACAGCTGAGTCTGAGGCACTGTGTGTGCTTCTGGCTGTTTGCATCTATCAGCGTCTCTGCCCATCCAGTCAGAGCTCATACATCTTACCTTCACTTTTATAACTCAGGTTCTCAGTGGTACCACTCCTCGCTTTAATTAGCTAGCAGGGCCTGCCAAAAGTTCTGGGCATCTAACAGGTTCCTTCTTTGCTCCTGTGCCCTCTCTGTCATTTTTCGCATCGTGTATTTTGAGCTTGCTGAGACATCTCAACCTTCATCTTGGTAGAATAATGGGCTGTAGCTGCCAGTTACATTGTTCTGCTGGAGTTGTAAAGTATGTTTAAATATTTAATTAAAGAAACTCTTAATGCCTCCTGCTTTTAAAAAGATGTCTAACATGTTAAATAAAATTTAAAAAACAAAAAAATCAAATGGGAGATGGCAAAAACACAGCTGTGGCCTGTTGGACCAGATACAGTGTCAGTTGTACCCCTGGGCTCTTTTCACATAACAGATCATAAGCACTTTTGGTTGTTGTAAGCTCAAAGAAGAGATGGCATTTTGGGAAGACTGTCTCTCTCATGAATAATTAGAGGTAAAGAATGAGGCATTCTGCAACATGCAGCTCCAATTCTGTCTTTAAATATGTGGCAAACAGTGCCATTGCCAACTCAGTAGAGAAAGCGAGCGTGTGCGTGGGTGCGGGTGGGCGAGGGGGTAAATTTCATTTCAAGGGCTGATCTCTAGACAGTTCCACAAGCTAAGCAAAGTGTGCCTAATATTGTAATTCCAAGGGGATGCTTGATACTGCATAGTAAAATTGCTTATTAAATTACAATCAGGAAAAAAAATCAGGAGATAGACACTGTTCAGCTGCCAGCATAGGAGAAAAAAAGGCTGAATTCAAATTATTTGAATAGCAGTGTTAGTGTTCTTTTACTGTGTGAAAATAAAATTAGCTTGTCACTGATATAATTATTAACGTAGGAGATGAGGCAGAAATACAATTTGGTTCCTAATACCCCTTCTGCCTCTACTCCAGACCCCCCAAAAGAGAGAAAATAACCTAAAATGGGCTTGCATAAGGGCTTTCTGATAAAGGGAGCTGTGACAGGTTTCATTGCTACAGTAGTAAAATGTAGATGATTTATAAATTATCTTAATTTGAAGGTGGGGCATTGTGCAAACAGTATTGCATTTATTATTTTCCCAGCTAGATCAAAATGTAAAAAGCCGTGTCCAGTATCAGTAACACTGTTTATTGCTCTAATCAGAAACAGGAAATATAGTTTCACTGCTCTAAACCTTATGTGTTCTTTTATTATGCATGAGCAGCTATTACGACTGTTCAGTCATATACATCTCTTAAGGTAGTCATATTGCAGTCTCCACCTTTTGAGCGGCTTTCAAATAAATAAAACAACTTTTTTGCATAGAAAGATATTCTGCAAACATAATTAAGTATTGAAATTTACATTTTTATGCATATAACATCTTCATACGTAAGATGAATCCATTGTAAAAATTTTAGAGGTTTTGCTTCACTTTGTCATTACAGCCAGCATAGAAGAATTTTATTTTACATTACAACACTGAACACATCTTACGCCCTTGAACGTGAACTGCCTTGAATTTTGTCAAGAGTCTGTTCTCCATTCTCATTTTCACACTCAATGAGCCACTACTGTTTCAGTCCAAAAGGCATCAGTCAGTAAAGCCGTATCACAAACCTAGTTGTAGTCGAATCAGATTCCTTAAAGCTCATTTATATTTAGCTAATAGTCACAGATCTAGCTGCAAATGCTGCTCAAAATGTGACCTCTTTCTTCAGTATAATTTGGGAATCAGGTTTATGAAAAGGACACACTTTAAAAAATAATTTTCCTATTATGTTACAGACATTAAAAATAAAATCTCTAAATACCCAGACGCCTTTTATTTGCATGTCTAGATTTATGTTCTGCCTACAAGTAGATATTTAATTATTAACATAAGACTTTTAATTAAAATTCAAAAAATAATAAACGATTAATAAAACTTTCCAAATTAGAAATCTGGCTCATAGTAAATTTGTTGTTTCATCAGTTTGTCTTGATAAACAAGGTCTTGCAGTCACACAACTAACGAAACTGGTAGACTTTTTTTCCTGTCATCTCCTGAGATCTCTGATAAGGAAAGAAAATACGAAATTATTTCTTTTGCATCCTCCTTCAAATGCTGGTGTCACTGCAGAAAGTATCTTGAGTGGACATAAAGCAAAAGGCAGCAAGGGGAATTGTTTGGTAAGACGAGGTTTAGACAGTGAACTCTTGTGTTGGAACAAGTGTATCATCTTCTGGATCATTTGTCAGCCAGGACTGATAGGCTGCTGACAAGGGAGGGCTTTGAGGGTGTCTCATGTGATACAGATCAGCAGGAACGTTGTTTACCTTTTAAAAAGTGCGTATGTGACTTAGGCCAGGAAAATATTGTCTTCAAAAACCTGCAGAAGCCGGGGATCTAAGGATGGAATTACATCAGTTTGGCAATAAAATGTTTAAAAATAAAGGACTAAACCTGATCCAGTAGAAAGGATGAGGCCCATAACTCTGTGGTGTGAGGAGATATTTTGAACTACAGTCTGCAGTTAGACCCTAAAACTGTCTGTTTCTCAGAGGACACGTCGTTTGGTTGGACAGCTCAGTGTGTAGTATACATCTGAGGAACTGAATATCTAAATCTTGCGCTGTCTCAGGGAGCTTGGACTCACATATCCCACCCTAACACCATTGCAACTGGCCCATGAGATCAAACACCAAATGCTCTTACCCAAATTCTTTAGAAGGTTTAAATATTCCCTGAGGAAGAGACAAGAAGTTAGCCTGGTCTTTCCTTGGAGAATGTCCTATCACAAATCTCTTTGTCATCCTATATCTCCATCCTCATACCCATGGTTCCCAAGTGGAAGAGCTGTACCAGGAAGGAACTAGGAGCATCACACCCAGCAGTGCTGGCTGGGGCAGGCTCAGAGATGGCAGCAGGTGGGGCATAAAGTTCTTTGCACCTCTGACGTGCCAGAGGAGTGATCCAGCCACCAAGTTCCTGGATCAAGAAAAGGGGATAGGGGATGTTTGGAGAAAAAAATACAAAATAAAGTATTACCTTTACCTTACTACTACTAAAATCAGTAGGTGGTTTGCCACTGAATTCAGCCACAACTGGCAAAGCAAAGGCTTTTGAAGGCTTTTTTTTTAAAAAAAAGGCTTTTAAAACAGAGGCTTTTAAAAAGCAGCTGCAAAAAATGTATTGTCGTAGAAAGGTCATCTGAACCATCACACAACATAAATGTTAACTGTACATGTTTCATCAGCAGGTGGGACTCGGTGATGAGAGGTTAGCTTACTGGCACATCACCACAGACACAGAGCTTTGCCTCTGAACACTTTTTGGTAGAACAAGCATGTTCTTAGTCAGTTGAAGTCAAGCGTCAACAAGAAGCAGACAATTTTTAATATATGCAAAGCAAATTAAGAGAGATTTACATACTTGTTTTTAATTGTGGCTTCTCTTCAATTGCCAAATGGATGTTCTAGTTCATTTCTTCTTTTGTTTCTGACAGAAATAATTACAACACTGAGCAGAATCTATTACTGCTTGTTGAAAGCAACTACTGCTGTGAGCTCGGCTCTACTGATTGCCTCCTTCTACCATCTAGTGGCACCTTAAGCATCCTGCTTTCTCTCTCTACTTATGTAAAGTTATGTGGAGAATGATAATAAATGTATACTTTTGAAAAGAGAAATGTATCTGGGAAAGAAATACATAGTTGTTAAGAGGGAAAATAGTTTTCATACATAAACTATTTATGGGAGAATAGACCAGGTTCAATGGTATAAACTACTAATATCAGAGAAAAATAGTGTATACTGTGATCTTGTAAAGAGTAAGTCAGGTTTGTTGATTGAATTCTTACAGATTTACTTTTTTTTGTGGTAGCACTTGGATTTTAAGTTGAAAGCTGCAGAATGAAACTATTCAATATCCTAAGGAAGCATGTTTTAGAAACACACTTGGTTTGCTGTTTACCTGGATATTTAAAGGGAACAACAAAAATTTAAAGAGATTATCAAGAGTAAAGAATAATAGAAAGGCTACAGTTTCCTTTCTGCTTGCACAATTTTATTAAGTGCTTTCAGTGCTCCATTTTGCAATAGAGCTTTCTATTTCATTTAAGAAAAAAGATTAAATGTCAATGTTAATTAAATGGCAATTAAATGTCAATAGGAATTTCAGGCTTGGGATATTTTCAGTCAAAAGGCATCTTCTGACTAATTATATGACTCTGAACAAACATGAGTCATCTAAAATGCTTTCTGTTCTTTGAACTGAGATTTTCTGTTTTTTCACAAAGTGCTGGTTTTAGTGAATTAGGTTACAAATGAAACCAATTTTTTCTCAAATTCTGAAGAAGGTATATTTCTTCCTTTTCACTTGCAGCAAATTGACAAAGCAAATTGACAAAGCAAATTGACAGAAGGCAGAATGTAGAACCTCAGCATCCAGGATTCCTTTTGTTTTCTTTTCTTTTAAACCTTTGCTGTTCTGTATTCTGGTCATATTGAGAAGTTGTCAACATATTTTCCAGGGTGGAAAAATCCCCATAAGGTGGACTGCTCCTGAAGCTATAGCTTATCGGAAGTTCTCTTCGGCAAGTGACGCGTGGAGCTATGGGATTGTAATGTGGGAGGTGATGTCCTACGGTGAGAGACCGTACTGGGAGATGTCCAACCAGGATGTAAGTACTGCCAAAGGCTAATTTGTGGGTTGTTGAAATGTTCCTTGAAAATGATTGTCACTCCCTGCCCTGCTTTGCTTTCTCATTCACTTTCTAGACTGGAACCTCAATTTATTTAAATCTGCATAACTCTATGAACTTCCATGGGAGAGTTAACTTATGAAACCTGAAGAAGTGTCCCTCTATAACTGAAACCTTGACTAGCTTCCTCCTGTGGAATAAAGACATACTACGAAGAGTCGTAGCCAGCTTGTGAGGTTCTGATGCTGACTATATATGGATTTCACCCAAATCCCTGGGAATCTGCATCAGATATGCAAGTTGATGCAGTTCTCAGTCAAGCTATAAATCAAAACTTGAGGGAATACTGGAAGTACTCTGATGATAAAGTAGTCCCATTATCTGCAGTACTGTCTGACAGTACCCTTCAATGGGCATACATGGTTAAGTTCTGAAAGTTAAGCTTCCATGAGAAATGTAGTTGCTAATTCTTCTTTCTAAGAATTAAATGTATTCTGTTTTCCTTAAAAACTCTGTATAGGCTTAACCACAGTGCAGGACAATAGTCCTTCATCACAAAGTTATGTTTTCTTCTGACTTTTTTTTTGTGAAAGTTGTGGCCAAATAAGCCTTTCTATTAAAAAACCTACGTTTGCTTCTAGTAAAATTGAAGGCTTGTCCTAGAAAATGAAGCATGGGAAAGGGGGAACGCCTTTTTCTCCACTACAATTTAAATTTTCACTAATTCTCTTGTTTGATGGATCCCCATGACAGCTCAAACTGGTATATTCAGTCTTCACACCAGCCATCAGTCTGTGTGTCAAAATGCAGAATATCAGTCAACCCATCTTAACCTCTCTCATGTATGTGCCTAGAATACCTTTGTTTTGGTTCTGAAGAGTTGACAACTTTTCCCAGATGGCTCTTTTTATATTGTTGCTAAGTTATTCAGCTGTTCAAGTCTAGTTGCTTGTTAGGGTTGATCAGTCATTTGGGGATAAGGATCTGAGAGAGACTTTCATTTAAAAAACATCATTTCACAGTGTTTCGGGAAGAAAAGAAAAAAACCCAACCAAACCACTCAGAAAAGACTAGCAGAACTAATAAAGCCTTATTCCCTTTAGATTTGTACTCTACAGCCTCACCAGCACTATAATCCTAGTTCTCTCCAGCATTTCTCTTGTGAGTTTAGTCTTTGGAATTAGACCACCTCTCCTGTACATCCTTCTCCCCTGACAATGCCTACAGTCTCCATCCCTCCTCCACACATCTACCTGCCAGCAGCTCAGCTCCCTGCTGTGTTGCCTTCAGCCTGTTCTCTTCCCCTCCATCACAACCTATGGCCATGCCAGTGGTGAGAATTCAGAAAGCAACCTCTCCACTTAGAGTATACTAATTATTCTGCTACAGCACGAGGACAGCAGCGTTTAATTGCTCCTACATTCAAAATACAAGTATCTTAATACAGAATAATGATGCTGACTCCTGGGGGCTCTCCCTGCAGTTCAGCAGCACGCAGCACAAAGGACTGGAGCCTTTTCTCTGGAGCCCTACTCACAGGCTTTCAGCGCCCAAATGTTAACAGTGAGTACCTGTGACCTTCTAAATACATTTAGTGACTCCAAATGTCACTGGGAAATTTCAAGTTATTAGATGTACCGTAAAGCTTACTTTGCTGGCTATTGGGACATATGTTTTAGTACAATAAATTACCCTGAATTCACAGGAGCTTATTTTGCAGAAATAATAGGACTTTCCCAAAGGTCAGTGATACTGTACATATGGCAGAGAAAGTAACAGAGAGGGGCACGTACTAAACAGATTCATAAAAGACACATTATGCAAACAACTGTTGAGAAGGTCTTGCATAAGTACAGTCAGAGGTTCTGCTACAGCAAAGTACCTGGCAACATAAACTATTACAACACTTTGTGTTTTGATCATAATAAAATGTTTCTCTCTAGTTAGCAATACAAAAAAAATATTGAATTGAGTGGGTTTTTTGTAAAGTACCGTAAGTTTTCCAGCTTCACAGAGCTGGGTCTATTTTTTTCACATTCCATCTTACAAATTGCTTTTCTAATTAAAGAACTTTGGGAAATTAATTCACTTTCTCAGACCATGGCGAAGTGAGTGATGTTTTGGGTGGCTGCCAGTGAAATGTTCATTTCTTACATGCATAACAGAGAAGCCAATGATATGCCCAGCCTTACCCAACGGGAGGCACTGGTAGGGGAAGCGAATTCAGCACTCTCTGACGCGGTGCCTGTTTACCATGTGAACACATCTGCAGTCAGATGAACAGTAGGGGCTGAACTCAGTCTACCAAGAGTCTCTTGTCTGACCTCTCAGTTACAGCAGTCAAATCATGAGGAGCCAGCACAGGTCTTGCGTTAGCAGAGAGTCTGAGCTAACACAAAAACAAGTGTTACACTGATACCTCTCACCTAAATAAACCCAATCTGATTTTCAGGAATTACAGCTGTTTGCGAGTACCCATCAGGTCAGTGCAACCCAGAGAGACCCAATGCCCCTGCAAATCTAGTGTCCTCTGCTTATCCCCTGCAAATTCCTAAACAGGGATTTGGAAGCTGAACTCTAGGCAACTGAGTTTGAAAATGTCTCTCATAAATTTTTTAATACTGTATGTAGTATATTGTAGAGGTTTAAAAATGTTGCTAACTTTGAGAAATGTTCTTGTTTAAGTAAATAACCATTTTATTATTGTGGTAAGTCACTTCAGACCTGTGTTGGTGCTGATTAATGCACTTCTTAGATGTGTGGCAGGCACCAGAGGTGTCCATTAATTAGGGCTGCTGCACAGTCTGTCATGTCTTATTGCTTAATTAATAAACATTAGCTAAGATATTGAACTTTCCAAGGAAACTAGTGTACTGATGAACAGATTGTGCTAAGAGCCTGGCTTGCTAATGCTCATGTGAGGAAAGGAAGATTTATATTCAATGCATTTGGTTTGTAGAGCAGCTGTGAGTGAAGTCTACTGGGACACCTGTTAGAGGCCACTGTATAAATCAGTGCATGTTGCAGAACTACAGGAGGGGTTTGTTTTTTGGTTTTTTTAAAAAGGAATATTTAATGGATTGTAATCAATATGCAAGAAAACTACTGTAGCAAAAAGAATGCAAGTCTGTACACTTATGGAAGTTTCTTGTAATAGTAAAAATAACTTACCCTAATATAGTTCTTTCAACCCACAGATATCAAAACACTTGGCAGGCACCTGTACCATGAGGCATGAGCAGCTGCCTCTCCCTCCTGGTAGATTTTTCAGATGTCAGCAGGACACAGGGACAATGTCCCTCTGGACTTTCTTCTGTCTCAGTCTCATTAAAAAATCTGTCAGTTACCTTTCAAAAGCAAAAATCTATGTTACTGTTAATAACAAAACTATCAGAATGATTACAGCTTAATTTTCAGATGCCATTTTTGCCAGTTGCAAATTATTTTGAAACTAAACATACATAAATTTTACGTAGAAGTCCATAAAACATTTTTCAGATAATTTTGGTATCATAATTAATATTTAATATTAACTCTGTCTTTGACCTTTCCAGCTATGTCTACCATCAAACAAAAATGATAAAATGTATTTAACAAACTCCAGTGTTTAATATCATCTGTGTACTATAATACATAAAAGAATAGCCTCTTTATAAACATAAAAGCCTAACTATTAAAAGGCACAGAAATAACTAATTAACTTTAAAAAATATTCCCTTTCCCCTATAGTTTATATTCTCCCCTGACAAAAGATTTACTTGTAAAAATACATCCTTCCCATTTTACTGACCTTAATGCTGACCCACAAGACTTTCTAAACACTCATCTCTGAAAAGAAACCTACAGCCTCTTTCTTATTATTTGATTGCAGCTCAGAATATTTGTATATTTTCCTCCTTTTCATAGCCATGAAGTGTTTGTCACAAAACCAGACCTAGAGAGCAGAAATCAGCCTTTCTGTTAGCAGACTCGGGGCTTCATACGTATAGAAACTAAGCTCATGTTCCTATTCTTTTGGCTTGAAATAGCTGGGACATTGATTTGCCAGTGTGGAGAGTTACCCTGATTGCTAGCACTGTTGCTGTATCATTCTTGTAGAAACAAACATTTAGGCCCTTTCACGATTAATGTGGTGCTTCTTCTTATATAATATCTAATCACATATTACCAAGAAAAATGTAATCCTTCTTCCCTTTTAGGTATATGGATATTTAGTTCCTCTGTTCAGAGATAGGTGCTATGCAAGTAGCAAAGCAGGAGTACAGAATAAGGAACTAAAAAGCTCTAATTCTTCCTTTGAGACTTGATTCCCATTGCAGTATTAGACACTTATCACATCCTTAGCTTCTTAGACTCTAAAAATAATAGTTGCCTCACAAGGGATACTAATGAGGCAATATGTTCAGTTTATTTTTAAAAAGTGATGGTATTAATGAGAAATTATAATTATCTCAGTAGCAGCTGGCATTTCTCTTCATACTGAAATGTTCCTTTTGAACAAGAGAGGAAACCAAATGCACTGTAACTTCTTTTTCAAAGATGTAGTAAAATAGAGTGTGTCAGAGAAAATAAAATGTCTGGGAAATTGTAGTTGCTTTTGGTTTTTGTCCTGAATACGTTATTTCAGAAAAACCTCATCAGCTCTCTATTGTGTGGAGTGAATGCTGTCTCATAAAAGTAGAGAAGCTTTTCCTTTTCCTTTGATTTAAAAACAAAATGCCTTTCAGAAATTAATTATTTGCAACAGGTACAATTAAAAGTAAAGATTATGATGTCTGCATTTCTGGGCTGCTAAAGATTGCCACTTCAGGGACAAGGATCAACAGCCCACACTGTAACAAACACCTGTGTTTTATGAAGCCACTTTGGACAGACTGCTTGAGATCCATATTTTTGACAGTTTTGTGAATAAAATTTCCTGCACATGGGGTTGAATTTCACCCATCCTGAGCCTGCAACAGGAGCAATCTGGGGGCATATCCATCGTTAGGAGACACGGGTTTAGAGGAAATATTCCTCTGTCAGCCTGAGGGTATTTTTTCCTATAGCAGCCATTTTGGCAGCCTGGATTTTGGACCACTGAAATAAATCCCAGGGAAATAAACAAGTAGCCAGAAAGGTGGGTGGAAGGATTATCATATCACTTACTGCTAGATATCACCTCTGGATGTGCGTGGCCAGTCCTGTCTGCACGTATCTGATCTGTCAGTGCTCACAGGCACGTTAAATTCAGAGACCCCTATGGCAAACAGTGGTGCCTCTGGAGCAGCCTGTGCTTCCCAGCGCTGTTGCCGATGGGTCTGAAACTTACCCCGTGCAAATCCAATTCCCTGTCATGGGTAGAGAGTCAGAGTGAGTTATGGACTTCACTTAAAAGAGAGATGTAATAATATATTTATTGACATAAAATAGTGAACTATCAAAGTTCAGAGGTTAATGTGACATTCATTTAACAGGACTCGCTGGCGAGGTTCACTTGATTGTTTACTGCAGAGAGGACAGGGTCAGACAAAACTGTCAGGGGGACCCTCACATTGAGTCATAAGGTTTTGGAAAGGACCCCTCTGCTTTCTAAACTCTTTCTCAGAGAGGAGTCTAGGTGCAGCTAGATTCAGTCCTAGTCCCAGACTTCATCAATGGTTTATAACTAAAGGATTATATATATATATGGGCAATCAATCCTTTGTATCACTTAACTAAGATTTTGCAGTTTAGCATGCTGTTACCCACTTACTGAGGATCTGGTGCAGCAAGGAATCTCTCACCCTCAAGGAGTAACGTAGAGAGGTGTCCCCACTCAAGGTTAAGGCTATATGCTATAGGACCAAGTCACCTCATTTTATAAAACTCCAACACCCAGCTGTGTACAGCTACAAGAGTCTTGTTCCATTCTCTACCGTGCCATGAAGGGGAGCTAAGGTCCTAATGCAGCTTCATTATTCTTCTGTATTTGCATAATGCTTGCAGCATAAGCATTAGGCATTGCTAAATGGAGCCAACAACATTAATTCAGAATTCAAAAAGAGAATGGGGATATATTCCAGGATAATACAATTGAATGCATTGAAGCTACAGCTACTGCTATAAAACATTGATTTGCTGTAAGCAGTTTAATGTACCCCCTTCCAGCTGCATTAATATGCCTGCAGCACGTCCATACATCTGTGTGAAAATGATCAATGTCTCCTTAAAGCAGAGTGGGTATAAATGCAGTAGGTATGTTTCTCATAAGTGCACTGTGTTGTTATAAATATTGTGTACAATCATTTGTATTTTAGAGAACATTTAGCATTGGATGGATTTTTTTTGTGGAAGGGCTATTTGAGCATGGTAGGGTTGATCTTTTTTCCTAGCTTTGTTTTTGATCAGGCACTTAATATCTTTCCATTCTTTTACATACAAGAAATCCTGACTATGTAATTTCTGTCATCATCCCCACTGCTACCACCACTCATTTCAGAATTTAACTTTGCCTCTTATTTTTTAAACCTTACATGGAATGAATCCAGCCAGCTTTTCATGGACCTTACCTACTTTTGTTACTTTCCATCATGCAGGGCTCCTAATGTTCTTTTCAGACAATGTTTTGTTACCAATGTAACTAAAAATAAGCCTCCCTTCTCTGATCAAGCCTTCTACTCTGATCAAATGTAATTTTTCATACATGTGATTTATCCGTGACATCACATCTCTTTCTTTCCAAATCCTGACCAAACACATTTTCCACATCTGAATCTGACAGTTTTACTCACTTCAGGGTATATGGTAACACCATCATTTTATTAACTTTTGTTTAGTCACAAACAACTTGGACATCCAGGTTTCTGCAATAGGCTGTGCAAAGTAATGTTGTGCTTTGTTGTAACTCAGTGTGTGGGACCTAATTAATCATACTCTAATGATCAGCAGAAAGATATTATCACCAAGTAAATTTTCCAGGTGCTGCCATGTGTATTTGTAGTGCTTGATTGTATCGTGACATTGCTCCACACTAACACTTTGTCAGGACGCAAATATAAGAGCATCCCAGTATGCAGTGGCCGTACGAGGTTGGCTTGTGGCCCTGTGACCCCATTCAGTACAACATCGACCTGCAGGCAGATGAAAACAACAGTGATAATGGTTAGTTCTTTCTTCTCCTCCTCTTTTCTTTCTTTCTTTGAAGAGGATGTGCACTAAAAAAGTGCCTACTGTGTTTCATGTGCCTACAAAATACTTTGCATCTCCTCTGGTCACACTCCTGCCAGTCCTGATTCCTTGAGTGAAGCCCTGGAAATGCATAAAGTGAGGGTGGCTCTGCTGTTAATTGTTATTGCTAATTGTAAACGTTACACTGTCCTTTCAGCATTTAACTCAAATGCATTGTATTTCTTTAGGTTATACTGTCTATTGAAGAAGGCTACAGGCTTCCAGCTCCCATGGGCTGCCCAGCTTCTCTTCACCAACTAATGCTTCACTGCTGGCAAAAGGAGAGGAACCACCGTCCAAAATTTAGTGACATTGTCAGCTTCCTAGACAAACTGATCCGCAATCCCAGCACCCTTCATACCCTCGTGGAGGACATACTTGTGTAAGCCTCTTTTTGGTATTTTTGTTCTTTTATAACGCATGGTGGCTATCATTAGATGTTTTAGGGCATTAAGTAGGGGTGGGGGAGAGCCATAAAGTTCTGAATTCACAAATTCAAATAACTTTAATTCTCTTTTAGAGTTTGGTTTATTGTTACTAAACTGTTGCATAAGGATTATTTTTCTCACGTCATGCAGGTTATATTAGGTATTTTTCCTTTTTTTTTTTGTCTGAGCTCTGTTTGTGCACTGTCTATCCTTAATCTTTCTGAATCTCTTTGTTCTTTTTGGTTTTTTGTGCTTCTCCTGTGTGCTTATTTTCTCTTTGTAATTTTTTTCTCTATTCAACAGCCTGTCTCTCCATCTGACAGTGCTCAAGCAATTTCTGAACTGCCTTGGAGTAATTTCCTGCAGAAAGCAGTTGTGTCTTAGCTTGTTAAATCTTTATTTATCTGCAGAAGAATGGCAACAGTGACCAAATAAGAGATTATGGCATTACCATTCCACAACAAATTCTTGATACTGTTGCCCAAAGTTTTTTCCATTAATAATATTACAGAAATTAATGCAGCCACAGGAAAAGCAAGGCTGTGGTGGACAGATTTGTCAGTTTTTGTATTAAGCTGTCCCTGGATATCAGCTGAAAACAGTGAAGGTCCAGGTGGCCTCACTCTCTTCGTTAGATGAAATTCACCTTAAGATAAAGGTGCTTACATAGAAACCCCCTGGATTTATAAGGGGTTCTTAAGGCCTGGGTGAGTCTTTCAGTGGGTTAAGAGGAGTTTTTATATGATTTGGAGAAGGGCTGAGCAACAAGGCAAAGACTGAGGCTGATATCTTGCTGTGGGAAAGGTTGAATGGAGAGGTTACTAGGAAAACCTAAAGTTAGGGCTACAGCCATTTAATCTAGTGAGACTTGTGGGATTTAATGCCCATGCACTGGAGTTAGTGGTCTCTGTGTGTGTGTGTGCATAGAAATATATATATGACTTGCTACTTGTACCCAGGTCACTTTATTTAGCATCAGAATAATGCATTTTTATTTGTTCTTATTTTAAAACATTACTTAAGATCTAAAAACTCAATGCCTGTTTTCCTGCAGTCAAGCTCCTACTGAGCTCACCTGCTTGGGAAAGTTTTTCCATTTGTTTGGGAAAGCTTGATGCAGTCAGTCTGAATGATTATTGTGTTACTGTTACGAGGTCAGCAGTTATTCTATAGAATAGTACAATCATAGAGTAATTCAGGTTGGAAGGGACCTTGGTAGATCTTTAATTGAGGTTTGTACTTAACAGTGTTCTCCTGTCCTTTGGTTTATCTCTATAATTTTGATGATATGAATGAAAATCAGTGTGTTTACTGTATTTGAATATGTGTGGTTTAAACTCAGTAAGTTAAGATACCAAGGTGTGTTGCTTCCTACATTATACATAAGTCATGTTCCATCAGTTAATGTTGGTTGGCTTTTGCTGTCTAAATTTCAATTTTAAATAAATGATATCTTTCTCCTAAAGGCTATCATAAAGCATTTATAAACAACAAGTGTGTTTTTTTCCTACATTCTGTTCCTGCAGTTTCTCTACACAAAATGTACAAAGTCAATGGAAGTTGTGGGTCCTCACCAGTGAGGTACACAACAGAAGACTGGAAATATATGCCCCAAAATTGGAATCTTTTTTTCTTTCCATCTTTAATCTACATAATGCTATGTAAAATCAAAGATATAAAATGTTATTATTTTTGCTTCTTTTAGAGTTAGTTTTAGGTTTGAACACTGTAATCAATGTATTCCCATTCTATAATGGTATAGCAGTAAGGAACCATTTGGGGGTTTTTTGTAGATAAATGTAAAAATCTTCTTGCGGTGTTTTAACATTTTAAAATTAGATCTCATGTTAAGATTTGGTTTATTTTACTCTACTTTGACTACTGTATTTACAAATTATTATCATCCTGAACATACAAGATCCAGAAGGAAATGCTCTGTGGGAACAAAAATAAGAGCAGTGGGAGAGGTCTGTTCCTCAGTTTGTTGCTGAGCTGCAGTGCTTTAAAAAAAAAATGTCTAGTTTAGGTAGTGCAGCTTGACAGACTAACAAGATCTGCAAGTTTTAGACAATGGGTTAAAGAGATCTGCAGTTAAGAACTGACCTTTACAGCTCAGGCTTCTCTCTCATTCCTTCCTTTCATAAAAGCAATGTCTCCCAAAGTAAATTGAGTCTTGTACTGCTTTGGTAACCTTTGCATTTTGTTTTTACAGAATGCCAGATTCACCTGGTGAAGTTCCAGAATATCCTTTGTTTGTTTCAGTCAGTGACTGGCTAGACTCCATAAAAATGGGTCAGTATAAAAATAACTTCATGGCAGCAGGTTTCACAACTTTGGATATGGTTTCAAGAATGAGTATTGAGTAAGTATGTAATCTATTATCCCTACAGTGACTAATCAATCTGAATTTCTTTGGGTGCTGCAGTAATGTAATTATCGTGATGTATGGAACAGTGCTTTCATTTCCTTTAAGCTAATAAAAGACAAATACAGTTTTTTACCAAAACAATGCAGGAGAAAGATGTGATTAAGAGACCCAAATCTGACAGTTTAATTCTGTGACCATACCAAATGCTGCTAAAGGTCAGGCAGGGAACATCCTTAACTGTTTCTTGGGGAATCAGTTTTGATCTAGACCACTGAAATCAGTGGCAAAAATCTTTTCTTACTTTGCTGTGAAAATCATCAAGCCTATGTCAGTCCTCACAAGGAAGTTGTTCCACACCTTGCTGCCCTTCTTCAGCTGTCTCTGAATCCCCTCTGTCATGTCTGAAATGACAACACTGCTTAAGGGTATAAGGGTTTAGGCAAACTAGGGATTACTATGGTAGCATAATGATACTATCTATTTTGTTCTCTATTCCCTTCCCAATCACTCCTAATTTTTTATTTGATGCTGACACTATCTGTATTAATAATGGCAATGGTCAGTTAAGACTCAGTAATTCTACATGTGAAGTTAGGACTGATTTTCTCCCATGTGTATCACTTTACATCCACCTATGTTGAATTTAATCTGCTGCTTTATAGCGTAGTCATTTAGCCTTATAAGATCCTTCTAAAGCTCTTCACAGCCGGCCCTGTCCCTTACTGCCCTGAACAATTCAGTCTCACCCACTGACTTTTTCACTTCTGCTCTCACCTGTTTTTCCAGACCATTTACTGATTTGTTAAACAGTAATGTTCGACGTTATCTCAGTTTCCTGCAGATTTCCATTGATGACTACATTGTAAAACCTGACATCTTACTCCTACCCTTCTGTCTTTCAACTATTTTAAGTCACGCAAAGATCTTCTTATTCCATAGCTCCTTATTTTCCTTAAAAAGCTTAAGCTTTGATGAGGAATCTTCTCTAAAGCTTTTGGAAATCCAAATAGGGTGTATCAAGTGAATCACCTTCCTCCATATGTATGCTGACTCCCCCACTGGAAACATATAATTTTATAAAACAAGACTTCTCTTTGCAAAAACCATAGTGATTCAAGGAGATAATTTATCCAAGCATCCAATAATTCTCTACTGTAGTTTCTATAATGCCCTGTAATGATTTCAAGCTCACAGGTCTGTAGTTCCCCAGATCTCCCCTGCAAACCTTTTATTTTGCCCGGCACCACTCTCCAGGCCTCAGGCACCAAGAAATTTTTAAGCAAGTGTAACAGAGCTGAAACCTTCCTCTCTCACATCCCTGTTAGTAATTCCACTACTTCGTCCTTGAACTCTTAAAACTCTTGACTAAATAACTCTTGACTCCTGTTCTGGAGGTGCGTTGTTGCTTGTTTTTTCAGTTTGTCCTATAACCTCTCCTGCAGTCACTTCAACTTCAGACAGATCCTCTGACAAGTACTCCATAAACGTTCTAGCATGAGAGTTACTTCCATTTCTTCCACAGTGAATATCAACTCAAATAATTGGTTTAGTCCTCTCCAAGTGGCCAGTCCTTCAGTGCTCCTTTATACCCTAATCATCATTAGACTCTACAGACACTCTGGCAGGCTTCTTGCACCCCAGTGAGACTGTGAAAAGTTTTATTTTATGAGTTTTATTATTAGGTGTCTTTTCCTGATTGTTCCTCAAGTTCTTTTTCAGCCTGCCTTTCTGTGCTTTTACAGATAATCTGCTTAAGGTTATTATCTTTTCTGCTTTCTTTCTTTAGATACCAAATCAGCTTTTTGAAAGATTCCTTCTTTCTTCAAATAACCTCTGTTACCCTCAGCCTCCTGGCTTCTTTCTCAGTTTTATCAGGCCTTCCTTGATAAGTGCTATGCATTGTTTCTGCATTTCTGATACCGCTTCGCCCCCCGGGAAGGTTTATTCTTTTATCTGGCTCTTTTTAGCTTCTAAGATGCTCAATATTTTTGCATAGTCCTTGCTGACCTTAAGTGTTGTGTATCATCCCCCATGTGGATGTGAAGCCCAAGCACACAATAGTCGCCGCTATCCATCGGCTCTTCATCTGGAGGATACAGAGCCAAGTATCTTGAACTGCAAATCTGAAACTCATAAAGGTCGTGTCACATCCCACGGGCTCCTTTACTAGCTATATTGTCAAACAATTTCTGAGGGTATCTAAACAGGCGATGACTATGCCATGTCCCAGCATGGGATTTGCACAATTGACAAGGCATATCTGAAGTTTCCTGCCCTCGCCACCTCTGTGATCTTTCTCAGCATATTGCAGTTGATGATGTTTAGAGAAAAAAGCTAGTGGATTGTGCTGGGCACTGAGGGCTGTTGACTTCATTCCTGCCAGGAATGTCAGGCTCTGTGGGTGAGGTACCTGCTCTGGGGTGCTGATCTACATGAGATGGAGGGAAATCTGGGTGGAGCTAGAAGATTCACTGCTATTCTGATCTTTAGATCATCTCTCGCCACTATTCCCAAATAATGAGAAGCACAGCCTCTGTTATGTCAGCCTCAGGACTGCAACAGTGAGGGCGTCAGCCCTGGTCCTTTGCAAGCAGAAGTGGAGAACATTTGCTACTAACACATTACTAAAAATGGGCTATTAGACCCACCTCTTAGGTTCTTCCACGAGATTTGGAAAAATCACTTGACTGCTAGTATCACAACAGATACCAGTGCTCTAACTACAAGATTACTTTTTCTTAAATGGCTGTCTTTAAACAAATTTGGAATCAACAGGTGCAGAAAACTTGAACATTTGCAACATTCTTATATGTCCCAGTCAGAAAAGTAAACTGTTCTGAAGTAGAGCAATTCATCGTATATTTATGGTCTTTTGTGTGCAAGATGTTTTACTATACTTGCATGCAAGATGAGACTTTTTGTTTTGCAGTGACATTAGAAGAATTGGAGTTGTACTCATTGGACACCAGAGACGAATAGTCAGCAGTTTACAGACTTTGCGGTTACACTTGATGCACATACAGGAGAAAGGATTTCATGTATGAAAGTACCAGAATCAACTGTGTTTTGTGCCTCAGCATTTCTAAAACGTAAAAAATATTCTCATTCTTCCCTTCTGCTCTTCCCAACTTCAAGAACTGCGGTCTCCTGTTCAGATTATAAAAGTACTTCTATGTCAATGCTTCCAAACTGGAATTTTTAATCACACTGCATAGCTCCTCCGCCAGTTATCTGCCGATAAAATCCTGGCCTACTGCAAGACTCTCACTACACTTTGATGAATAACTCAGCATGGATGTGTAACTTTGTATAACAGTATTTGGGAAACTTTCATGAACTTACTTGAAAGTAGTAATCTATTTGGCCTGGTGTGGCTTCTTTATTGATGTATTTAGAGTTTGCTAGTAGATCAAAAAGTATTTGACTTCTTTCATGTTCTGTGACCATGTAACTTCCAATACCAAATGTGCAATCAAGAAGAATTTTGACAAATATTTATTTTATCTCTTAATTAAATCCAAATGTATGGATCCTATCATTATATTACTTTATAATAGTTTAAATGCTGGTAAGCCAGTGCCTCAAAACATTAGTATTGTTTGCAGAAATGACTGATGATTTTATGTAGCGAGTTTTCATTGTGTGAATAATTGGGAGGATAACGAGAGAAATCTGTTTGAAATCTTAAGGTCCTTGATTTTTAATTACTTTAGCACTTGACACTTTTTATGCTTTAAATGTTAGATTAGGTTGGAAAACTTGTTCATCTTTGGGATTTTTTTTTTTTTTTAAATACTTGTCATTTGCTTCTACTACGTGGCAAATATTCACTGGAAAAATGATTGTAACATTTCCATAACCACGTGTAAAACATGGTTGTCAGCTATGTCGTGGCCACATACACTTCAGAAAGCTTTCTGTTCCAAAACTTCAGGCCTCTGCTGCTTGAACTAAGCATAATCTCCCCATCAGTGGAGTCGTGTGCTTATTCCCACAGGAGCAGGCTGGCCGTGTCATCCTCCAGTTGAGGGCAGTGGTACAACCACCCACTAATGCTGGAAGTTACACGCTGCGGTATTCGGTTATCTTGTACATAGGCAGAAAAGGAGATGTAGGACAGCAGTGTCATAAAATGTTGCCTTGAATCTACTTCTAACTGCTTTTAGAAGTAAAAAGCAGACTCTGCTGAAATGGAGTTCTGGTTGCTACAGGCTGGATCTTCATTTAGTACAGGTATCTAAATGACATCGAAGACCTTTAGAACTCTTCAATAGCCATATTTACATGCAAGAAAATGGCTGCAAAGGCCTAACATAATATTTGTACCTCTCTTAAGACTTACAGCTTTCATGTTTTATTCAAACAACTTACCTAGACGTGCTGGGCTACATTTCCAAACTTTCTCATGGGATATGCGCTACTGGGAAGAGGGGAGCGAGCGCATGTCTGCATGCTGGAGCAGTCACACGCAGATCTACCTGCATGTCACATGTAAACTGGGTGCAGATGCTGTTGTTGATTTACACATCGTTTGCAGGATGTTTTTGAGTTACGTGGCATTCCAATATACTCAAGCATTGCAACTCTTCTGTTAAAATGTGCATTTGGGTAATGAGTATAATATATGTGTATATCAAAATGAACTAACTATGTAATCATAATGATATTTACTGCTTAATTTACAGCTTGTAAATTAAAAGGTATTTCCTAACTCTTGGAAAAGGCTGCCATTGTATACTGGTGGCAAAGAAGGAAAATCAGAAAGCAACTCAGAAAAGATTATGCTTCCAATCAGTTCACAGAGTAAGACACACTAGGCCTGATTCACCATTGTCACTTTATGTTAGAATAACTGCATTAATTTAAGTGGGATAACAGTAGTGCACTGAGTAAATTTTCCTTTCCTTCATTAAAAAAAAAGAAGAAAGAAAAAAAACAGATTTAACTGAGGAACAAGTTTTCTAAAGATCAGGATTCACCAGTGTTCTGCAATGCCAGTTTGATGAGTTTGTGTAAAGAAGGGCAGTGCCAGTCCTATTCTAGCTACAGAGATAATTTTGTCAGTGTGAGTAGTCCCGCTGAGCTCAGTAGGACTGTACAGACACGTGTGTTTCACAGGATCACAGGCCTTTAGTGGGGGAAAAAACATTTGTTCTTTTCTGTGTCTGTCACTTGAAAAATTCTGCCCCACTTCCACATCTGAATAATTTTTCAGTAAAGGTTCTATTATGGAAAGAAAATCATACTTATCCTAAGCCTTTTTAAAAAAACTGTAATCACAGAGTAATTTAAAAGTTTATTTTCCTTCATCATTTTATTATCCATTTTGCCTGTCATTGCTTCCGTGGCCAACAACGTGACGCCTGTGGAAGAAGCCTCTCTCACAATTAAATACATCACTGAGGAGGTACGAGTCTGTTATTTGTTAATGGGGTTTCAAAATTAGTCATAACTAATCCAAACTATGTATGTGCACTTTTAAATTCTCATTTGCACGTTTATTCATTCTTGGTAGTGTGGATGCAGAGTGGTACGTTACATGCACACAACCTGGATATATTTCATGGTAATTAATTTCCAAATTTATCACACTACTGAAAATATATTTTCAATAGAAAAAAATATAACAATATCAAAACATTTATTAATCAGATATATTTTTTATATAAACAAGAGATTGGGTAACCAGAAAGGAAAGAACAAGGGATTCTTTGGGTGAGGACATTTATTAAAAACATTGTAAATCCAAGATTTTGTGGGTTTATATGCCTTGGGGTTTTTGTTGTTGTTGTTGTTGTGGTGCAGTATGACACTTTTATAATAGTTATCTTGATCAAATTTACATTTTTCCCTATTTTGGAAATATTTTATTTACTCTTGCTCTGATTCCAAGCCTACTCTTGTTTTTTGGGGGAGAGGGTCTTAATTTTTTAATTTAAAAACAAACAAAAAGCCAACAGGTGTTATTTTTCAAATGTGAGCTTCATTCTGTGCAGACCACAAATGTGTATGTGAAATTAGACGAACTTTCTTTGTTAGAGGGGGTACTTTCTTCAGGTGAAAATTAGCTCTATTTAGTTATCATGCATATTGCAGTGTGAGGTTAAGAATTTAAATTTTAAAAATTTAAGCAGTAGTAGTAGACTGTTTTTGAGAATCTGGCCCACATTGCAGAGTGCTTCTTGACTAAAAGTACTCATTAAAAGTTCACAAAATAAAGTGTGCATGATATACAAGCCAAAAAATAAAAAGGCATTAAAATGTGGACATAAGGAAATAGTTCTAAGTTATTTACAAGTAATATCCCTGTGTAGGTTTTTCTCACAGATCTGAGTGTTGCTAATCTAGAATAAAATCCATCCATCTGTACTGTTACCACTACTCATGTATCACTCAAGCCTCCAAAACATAGTTTAAGTGAAGGCCTTGACTGCTGAGCAGGACCAGGTTAGTGTCTCTTGGCCAACAAGCGTGCTGCCCCTGCTCTACATCATGTGCCAACCACAGTGCTTCCAAAGTTGACTGAGACGCAACTTGGATGTCCATGCAGCCAAGTGGGGTGGTCATCTAACATGGAAACCCTATCAGTCGTCCTTACTCAACCTATCCCCACTTGTCAGTCAGAGCCCTCAAACCTATTGGGAGGAATTCTTCTCACCTAATTTTGGAGGTCATCTGAGGTTCCCTTTCAATCCACATGTGCCCTTGTAGGATGTGAGTCGTCTAACAAATGTAATTATTTACTTGCGGGTTAGATGAATTGTGACAAAGAAGTACCTGTTTCTCTGCATTCAAAGAGATCAAAATAAGTAGCTCGTGTCCAGGCATCTGTCTTTGGTCAGATGAATCTCAGGCATGGATTGTTTCCAGTCCTTAGGCTGAACCTGTAAAAAAGTACAGGATCTTGTCCATAATGGCTGGTGTTAAAATTGAACAAGTAACAGCAGAAAGTTTAGTAGATTTTGCTCATTAAGTGTTTGCAGGTTGGAATTACTGAGAAGCAAAGGGACTCCATGAGATGAAAGGAAGAGCATTGAGCAATGTAATATAATTTTTTCTTAAACAGAAATTACCCTTTTTATTTTCCATGAATGTAAATTCAGTGTCTGTCCAATCAAAGCTTAGACACACGCTCTGCTTTAAGACATCAGCCAAGGTACTTCAGCATAAGGCAATCCTTTAATTGCAAATAGCCCACTCAACAATAGATTCAAATAAATTAATTGCTCTAGACATAGCATTCTGTGTCCAAAGTTCTGTGTCGATATTAGTTGGATTATTCTGACATGAAACTGTAGAACGTTGATTTTTCTGTAATTTGAGACTATCCATTTTCCATTTTTTATCTTTTTCAATGCAGATTCATACAGGATCCAAAGGTGGGTCATAAGTAATGTACAGGCACCCTGTACTCAGATGCAGTAGAGATTTACCATGGGGAAGAGGTGGGACTGTGGAGGTGCCTAGTAAGACTGTATTAACCACAGCAATTTCCATGTTAGAATGACCCCATGGGACTATCAGCCACCAAGGTAAAGCAGCATAGAACATACTTTTAACTTCTGTTGAAGACCAGTTGCTAAATTTCAGCTGGCTCCATTGCAAACTGCAACATGTATTTAGCTGTTTTAATTTTAGCTGTTTAACATTCTCACAGCTGAGAATTTCATTTACAAACACAGGGTACCTGTACTCATCCTGTCATGGGCTCAGCCTATCTTGGAATGTGTTCCACAGAGAGTGGAAAGGAGGACTCACTTCTAATCCAATCCAACTCATCTTTTAGGGTAACAAAAGTTAGAGTCATAATAAAAAGTCTGTCTTCCACTTCATCTTCCAGGAAAAGTGTTAAAAATAGAGATAGTTCACTTATGGCATTTGCACATGGTTGAAGAGCACTGCATTCTGTTAAACAGTTTTCTTCCAGAATACCCTTTTTCACCAAATGTAATTGATCTTTCCTGAATAAATGGCAAAGATATTTTTTTTTATTGTACTATTATTATTTTTTGAGAGTGAGGGAAAAATGTGTTGGGCTAGGCTAACACTTAGTAGGACAGTGATCTTGAAATCTCCTGGAGAAACGAATGAATCAGCATTGAAAAGGAAAAATAAAAATCCCTAAAGCCTACAGTAAGGTGAAAAAGGAAGAACTGTGTCTGTTGTGCTAAGGATCTCTAACAAAAAACGAAAGAGTTGCATAAGACAGTTCCCTGCACTTACAGCTCACAGATATCTTCTATCATCATACAGTGTATTTAGTAGTGCACACTGCTCATACATGAGTGCTATGGTTGTATATAGTTCCTCAGATTATGGACCAGGTTCTGTTGAGCACATGATGGATGCAAAATATTTGTCTATATGTACATACAGAATTGTAAATATAATGTATATCATAATGTCTGAGATTTTTCAAACCTACAGAATTCATTACCTAACTCCCAGTGACACTAATGGGGTTGATCTGCTCCATTGGCTTTCCAAATTTTTAATGGCATGCACTGTATGTGTATAGTGCTTCCCAAACTTCCTTGGCTTGTTATCTGGAAATGGACAGCCTCTCTTTTCCTCCACAGGCAGAAAAAATACATTTTCAAACTGGCTTGGTCACCTGTTGCTGACCCTTCTACCACCACCACACCAAACCCTTTTCTACTGATTCTTTTCCATACAACTAATTGCTGTAGAAACTGCCAGTGATCATAAAGGGGAAGCAAGGTGCCCATAAGCCGGCATCTTCAGTAAGATGTAGTCCATGCTATAAAAAGTCCCTCTGCTGAAGTCACCAAAGATGTTTGAACAGTATATAAATTATTTTATTTTTAATAGCCATTTATAGACACTTATGATGTTAAAATGAGGGCAATTTCTAAGAGGATATGAGTAAGGATATGCCAGCATATATTATAAAAAATGTGCTGAATTCTAGAAAGGAAAACCAACAAAAATTGTGGATGAAAAAACATGAGGTTAAAAAAATAGATTAGTTAAAATAATTTTCCTATTTTATATGTTAAATAATATAAGGCCAGTTCAGTTAAATATATTTGTGTGTATGTTTCTTTAAATATTCTACATGAGTATCTCTTACCTTTCTTTCCTGCAAGAGATTTCCCATGTTTCTCTTCCAGAAAGGATTGCCATATTATCTGATTTTTCATACCTGTGTAATTAAACTGGAATAACAAATGCCAAATCATGACACTGAAGATATGGAAAAAAAAAAATATTAAAAAGATCAGTCTCAAAATAATTTGAGTTTTCACACCTGTTCTACTTTGTTTCTCTCCAAAAGTTTGACCTATTTCTAAGCACCTGAGCACTTTGACTAGCAGGTAACTAACTACATGTGTGTTTTGGTAATAATGTCTGTGCTGTGCCATGCTCAGAAACTCCTGAATCTGTAAACAGTTACATATTTGTGCAGATTAATTCATATAAGGAGGATGATGAAAAATGAGACTCTTCACGTGAGTAAAGTTAGGCATAAAGGACTTAAAAATCCAAGTCCCTGTAAAATATTTGTAAGGCAGCATGAGAGGATGTATTTTGTAACTTTTTTTTTTAACTTCAGGACCACATATGGTTTCCTTGAGGAGTCCAGTGTGTTAATTGATCTTCTCACAGAACCTCCTGCACATACTGTTCTTGGTACGTGAGGAGATATTGCTGACTGTTTTCTACATTTGGGAAATATGACACGTTTTGGGGAATATTCATCTCTAACGTCCACATCATCAAGCTGACTACAAATTTGTGAATAAACCATGATATTATATACTTATACTTCTCATTACTGACAATTCAGTGAAAAACTGCTAAGCAGCAGCATGTATGTTGAGCAGTAGATAAGCCAAAACCCTGAAAATTGGGAGAAAATTCACAAATCAAGGGAAATCTAGCTCTCTGTATTATGAACTATGTGATGCCTGCGGCCTTGGTTGTATAGAAAGCAACCTTGATTCTAGGATCTGGAAAATCCAATTTGGGGGAAATCTGCACTGGAATCTGAATATTCATTTCTGGTTGTGAATGATGAAAAAGTGCCCTTTGAAACACTCAAGGGAGTATTTTGATAGTATCATCACAGCATAATGCTCTGAGGTTCCTCTACAACAATGACAGGCAAAAATCTAGTTGCTGGTTTTCCAGAGTCCAACCTATGACAAAAACCTGGTAAAATTGTCATCATTTTGATTAGAATCTCCAGTAGACACAATGATATAACTGAAAGACTATTTGTTCTTGTTGCATATTGGCTTTTTTGAAAGGAACCTGAATAAATTTAGAGTACAGCTATCCGGTTAAGAGTGGCTTACAAACTGAATTTTCAGTTTTCTCTCATTCAGACTGAGCTCTACTTGAGAATGATTAAGAGGCAAAAAGCAAAATTGAACTCTTTCTTTTTTTTTTTTGAAGCTGAATGTTCTGAGCTGTATAACTTACCATCACAGTCCCTTGATGTACAGTTGGACCAGCTGAGGAAGGCAAAGTGCAGCCACTGTTTCAAATATGTAGATTATTTTTATTACTAAATGCCAACTTTGGAAGTTCCATTTTTGTCTTGGGAAGATTCTGTTCTAAAACACCAGGTATTTCCAAATCCTACTGAAAGATTTTAATAAACTTCTTGATGGAGTATTTCCTGGGACAGTGATGTAACTGTGAGGAATTAAATGTTTCCGTGTCAATAGGCACAGTCTTGCTGTGACCAAAATTCACAGGAGTTTGTTACTGACTTCAGTGCCCTACATTACACATACAGTATGTAGGATTCAGCTCTCCAGATTCTCCTTTCCTGCATCCCACTACTGGTCGTGACTGATTTATTGTTCAGGAACCAGCATTTATTAAGACACATGCTGTCTTGTCATTCATATGTATCACTAAAACTTTTTGCTTGTTTCAATTTGTCTGTTGAGAGTTTCAAGTTGAGATGTAGGTTGGTCCTTCAGGGAATGATTCAGAATCAGTTAAATCCATAAAAAGCTGTCAGTAGACTGAAACAGGTTTTGGATCAAGGGCTTCTATAGATTTGCATGGAATGGATGGCCTCATTTGATATAGAAGAGAGTGCACTGAGCAAAAAAGACAATGCTGCTACCTCAGGAATGTGATAAAACAGATTATGGTTACCTTCAACATGGCAGAGCTGAACTGCAAGGTACAAAAGGTTGTTGCTGCACTGCTGTTTTAACTGAAATGGGCTCCCATCACTGAGTTTGGAGTAAGTATTTAAAATTTCCTACACATCTAATAGAGTATCTAACAGAAATGCTTTTTGGGTTGTTCCCCCCCTAGAAAATTCCCCAAACTCCTGTATTTAATTTCAGGATACAACCACCATCCCCATCAAACAAAGAGAACCTACCAAAATACAGGATTTGTCTAGCCTGCTTTTTTCCCTAAACATATACCATTATGCAATGTGATCTCTGCTTCATAAGAGCAGTTCTCGCTGGTTATTTGCCTCTTTGAACAACTCGTTTCATATTCCTAACGCATTACAGTGTTGAGTTTTGAGATTTGCCAGTTAATGAAAGGCACAGTAGCAAATAAAATAACTAATGCCCTCCTAGTGGTACTGTTTACTGGACTTTTTGTTAATTCCCTATCTCAAGAAAAGTATCCTACTCTAAAATTCCTAACATGTAAACATGTATGCATTTTAAAGCTTATGGCTATGATTCCCTATCTGCCTCTCCCCAAGAAACAGCTTTGAATTGGCAGTGTAGCATTTTTAATACTATTTCTTTTGCAGCAATTTCCTCTCCCAACTTTTCTGCATAAGGTAGAGAGCATGATTTCAGATTAAAAGTGGGAAAAGTTGTTTCTTGGTTAACTCTGGTGAAGGAACTGGATTCAGTCAGTCCTTCAGTGTATGTTGCTCTTACCTGCAGCCTCGTGTCTGCTTCTGTCGAGGCCAACGTCAAAATTCTCTGGTGGTGTCAGTTATGTCACGCACGGTGATGCCACGACTGAAAACCCGCAGACTAACAAAAAGGGCTTTTTCTTGTTCGGTGAGGTACAACACCTGGTAACAACGACAGGTACTTTGTACTTCTTAGGACTGCACCTGCAGTTTAATAGGGAAAATAAAAATCTTTAAAAGACCATGTGAAACTCTTTACTGAAAGGCAATATTTTTTTTTCTCCTAGCAAACCAACCTTCACTCTTTTGTCATCAGCATGTTTTTTTTCTTTAATAAAAAAACAAAAACAAATCAAACACAAAAAATACTTTCACTTACAGAAAAGATGCAAGAAAAATATTTGAGTACCTTCCAAAAATTAGCTTGGATTTTCTCTTTGAAGATAACGTGGTTGGTATGTTTTCTCAGGATGGCCTGTATTTCTCTGTGTTGGTTTTAAACGTATCTGAATTAAAAGGGGTTTTAATCTCTGTCTTTTCTGTGAAATTAGATTGCACACAACTAAATATAACTGCTCTCCATAGTTTACTGTTTTAGCATAGCCATAAAATGTATCAATGTATGTGTATATATGAATAACTATTTGATGACAGACACTTTAGATTATATATTTAAGCAGCCATGTCAAAACTTCAAAGGTAGATGGCTTCAAAAGTAACAATATAATCATAATACTCACAAACTATTTTACAAACAAACCGTGGCCTCAGCACAGATCTCATCTCCTTATCAGTAGTCCAAAACCCACTTTTTCTTTAAAGATCCCAGATAACATTTGTTTTGCGTCGCTTCTTTTCCTCTTACCAAGATGTATTTGAATAGTGACAACTCCCTGTGACTCAGTCTTCACCATTCATCTCCCAGAAAAGCAGCCGTGGTCCTGCACCTCCAGGTTTTATCTTCATGGCTCTGAACTTTTTGTGTAGCATTGCACACAGCAAGCACCATCTACTCATTCTGAGAGACTGAACATTTCACAGCTGGTATCGTTGGTTTCCCCCTGGGACTGCCTCACTGTTCAAAATGACTTTTTTTCACCTAATATATCTCCAATACATATTCCCACTGCATTTTTCTTTCTGCCTTTTTGCCAGTTTATAAACAGTATTGTAGGAATAGCCATGAAATTAAAAGCTTAATATGCTGATTTGCAGTCCCAAGGGGAATTTACATTAGAAGTTAAGTTGTTATTATTTACTAAAAAGTGGTGTTATCTTTCTTTCTTTATTATTATTATTCTATTCCTATGATAATACGATGTTCCATGTAAATTTTCATGTGCTGGCATGCCTACAAGTTAATAGTGTAATAGAATGCTCAGCTCTCAACATTAGGGTGTTTTTACGGTGAATTGCATTACATATGCCATCTCTTTGCAGAAAGAATATGGGGTTTGGCAAAGCTACCTGCTGAGCAACATAATAAGATTTTTGTACAACGTACAAGTTACTGATTATTATTGTATTTTATTTTTCTATGATTTCCTAAGAGGCATTATCAGGTCTTACAGATGGCGTAAGCCTGTTTATTAAGATATTTATTAGCAAATAAAAGTTACAGTACCGGTGGTTATTTTTGAGTTAATGGTGTTTGTTTTGCCTTAAGTTACTAATATAATGATACAAGGTGAAGCCTGTCATACATGATCATGCAAAAAAACCCCAGCTGCTTAACACAGGGTGGTGTACTAATAAAGATGGACCGGCAATATGTTCTAACACTTGAGATGCTTCAGGGTGGTGGTGTGTTTTGTTTTCCAGCTAAAGAATGCTTAATCATAGTGGCCTCTTCTGTGCTTACCACTGAGCATTTACGCTCTGACAAACGCCTTGTCAAAATGCACATAGAGTTAACAACATCAGGAAAAAAATGTACACATTAGAAGTTGCAAACAGCAGCACTCTCTCCTTCTGGGAATCTGAATTTTAAATAGATTTTATTTTGTGCTATTAAGGTTCTGCAGTACTTTTCACCCTCCTTATGGTGGGTCACTGAGCCATGCAACTCTTTCTCTAGTGTTTTTCAAAACTCTCACTGACAAATGCAGTTTTTAAACTGATTATATTATGTCAAGCATAAGAGATGGAGTTGCCACCTCAAGTTGGCTTGCACTGCCAGTCTGGGAGGGATGAGGATGGGAGAGCAGGCGGAGCTCTTCCCTGCCTCAGCTTCTGCTGGACCATGCAGGGCGTGCAGTGGGGAGTATGGCTCTGAGCACAGGGAGCGGCGTGTGAACAGTCCTTTACATCCCGTGAGTACCTCAGCAGAGGTGAGAGAGCCAGGAAAGCTCCTGCTGCTGTTCAGGTTAAAACACGAGGAGTCTTTTAAAGTGTGTAACTGCAGCAGCATGGGAAGTCACAGCGCTCGCTTTCACAGAATTGAGAACTACTTTGGCAGTAAGTATGGGGTAGAAAAAAAAATGGGTTTTAGTTTATATATCCTCCTGTTTGGAGCTCATTTTAAGCAATTTCAGTAATTTTAAGTTTGTGCAGCAGACCTAGAACCAGTCTGACTGTGCCACATGGCAAAAATGACCACAGTGTTTCTAGACACTGTGTCTTGCCTGAGCAAGCTGCCTTCTTCCCAAACCCCAGCTGCTGCCATCACCTGACAGGTGTATTTAAGATTTTCCCTGAACATCTGCCTCCTTAAGAACAGGAGCTGGAACACCTTTGGTGGTGTTTTCTATTAGGCTTTCCTGCCTACATTAATTGTAATTCCCAGGAGGATTTATCTGAGCACTCCTGGATATCCACACAATGTGGGGAAGGAGAGGCTGGAGAGCAGC
>NW_010300185.1:682-1134 GCF_000700745.2 Antrostomus carolinensis | reverse complement strand
GCCCAAGGGCAAGTGTGACTGAATTGAGACCTCGAGCGACACTCAACGCCAGAGCGGGGATGAACCCCAGAGCTGGGGAGTGAGGAAGTACACTGGACTGGAGGCCCATCCGCAGCCCATGGATGTCCCAATGCTGGAGCTGGGAGCTGTGCCCAAAGAGGTCCATGACTACATGGGAAGCCCACGAACACATTGTTCCTGGACTCTTGCAACCTGCAGGAGGAATGTCATGACCCTCTATTCCCTGCCCTGCTATGCTGTTGGTGAGAAGAAGGTAGAGAAATCAGAAGCAATTAAATTTGAGTCCAGGAGAAGGGAGGGGTGGGGGAAGGTGTCTTAAGACATGGTTGCTATGTCTCCCTGTGCTACTCAGATGAATAGCAATGAATTAAATTGATTTTTCTTCCCCAAGTTGAGTCTGTTTTGCCTGTGACCATAACTGGTGAGTGAGC
>NW_010300185.1:0-389 GCF_000700745.2 Antrostomus carolinensis | reverse complement strand
ACGTTTGGGATAGTGACCAATTAATTAGTTAGGTTACAGAATATGTATGATCTCATTAAGAACTGTATAAGTATGCTGAACGCCAATCAATAAACGAAGCTTGTTGATCGCTCATATTGAGTGGTCGAGTTTTCCCACTGCGACAGGAGTGGGTGCAGGACCACATGGTCCTACTGTAGTTTAAAACACCACAGGTACTAATCGACATGCTGTTGTTGATGGTGTGTCAGGGTGCTGCATGGGGAGGCAGGGCAGGGCTGTGTCTGTATCTGGATCTCTGTCTATGTCTGTATCATCTATATCTCTCTCTGTATTTGTATCTGTGTCTGTGTCTATCTATACTTATTCATAGAACCACAGAATTCGTGTCCATATACATCTATCTGTAT
>NW_010300184.1:2811-5223 GCF_000700745.2 Antrostomus carolinensis | reverse complement strand
ATGCTGTTGGCCTTCATGGCCACCTGGACACGCTGTTGGCTCATGTTCAGCGGCTGTTTAGCAACACCTGGTCTCCTGGCTGCTAGAAGCAGGTGCAGGGGGTAAGGGTGGTGCAACAGGCTCCAGTCCCCAGACCAGAAGGGCATGGAGGGACACCAGCCCTGGCCAGCTCTAGGTGCCCAGGAGGGACACAACATCAGCACCAGCACCCCAGAGCAGTTCCAGCCTTTCCCAAGGCACACATCCAAGCTCCGATGAGGAAAAGGGCATGACCAGGATCGCTGCTGAAATCAGGAAGGACTGCAGGTGATGCTCTCCATCCTCTTGAGATACACTTCTCCTTTGATGTGAAAAGCCTGGTCCCACCACCCCTTCTAGCACCCAGAGAGAGGGAGGTGCTGTCTCAGGGCACAGGGTGGGATGTATCTCCACTTCTACCTTATTTATTTGGGAATTCTTTGGGGTGTGGGGATGTTGCCCCCTCTTTTTGATGTTTGCAGTTGGACTGGAAGCCAATTGCTTGCTTATAAAGTAGCTGTTCTTTCCTTTGAAAAAGAGGAACCGAGTCAACCAGTTTGTTACAGTCCAGTTGAGAAATGCAAACAGGACTGAACTCCAGCAAGGAGCTGCTCTCTCTGCTTCTTCATCCCCACGCTTCAGCCAGTTGTACGAGTTTTGCTGCTTTGGATAAACTTTGCTCTTTGCTTGACTGAACCATATTTTGTGATTTTTTTATTTATTTTTTTCTCGCAGACTTGTTTGCAGTTGTGCTATGCAGCAAAGAATCAGCCCTTTGGGAGAAAGCATGAATTACTTGACCTCTATAAAACTATTTGTAAAAGTGAGTGAAATCAGGACCTCCCTGAAAAACAAATGTTACAGCCAGCTAAGCCAGCTGCAGAGTATTTTTTTAATTGCAAATGGCTGAGGCACTTCAGGGATGTTCGTGGTCAGTGCAGGTGCTTGGCACCTCCTTGAGTAAGAGATAAAAATCTGCCCTGTTTCTGATGTGAAGACCCTGTCTCTGCAGTAGGCATTCAAGTGGATGTTCCACCTACAAGTTTGTCACAGCCACATCTGCAAAGGTCTCAACAGAAACGTCTCAAAGCCCAATGATGGGAAATGATCGACTGCTTGGGACAGGAACTCGCTGCACTTGCTGAAAGTGGCAACCCACACCGAGCTCTCCAGAGAGCAAAAATCACAGCCAGAGTTTTAAAAACACAGACTGAACATTTTTCAGAAGGTGCACCCCAAATTGCAAGGAAAATTAAAAGAAAAGTAAGCACAGAAACAAAACGCAGACATGGAGAACTTAAATGACATCGGTAGAATTACAGATTTTATGTAATCACCAGTATCCAGATTGTTCAAGCCTGAGCCACAGAACAAGTTTAAAAACACCAGAAACAAATCATATTTAGCAACGGAGGCTGTTATTCCAGGATACGTTTCCCTAAGGTAGAATCATTTTGTCTCGATTACACTGAACACTATTAATGATAATTCGTCCTCAGCTGCTTTTTTTGTGAGCAGGTTAGTTGTTGTGGAAAAAGACATCCTGTTTTTTGTACATATTCTATCTGATCCATTTGCTGGAGTCCCCAGTGATTTCTGTAATCTCAAGACACTACAAAGGAAACAAAAGTTTAGATCACTCCGCAGAGAGTTACTATTTTTACATGGTTGCATTGCTGCTATTTATAGGCATAAAATGCTAAAATACTCCAGTGACTTAGGTGAATAAAACCCATTTTAAACCACCACCTACATTCAAAATAATAAGAATAATGGAGATTCTTCTAAGTTAATGTCAGGAAGATGAGTCCTTAAAATACACTGCATGCTACACCACTCCCTCACCTCAGGACAGATCGTGTTAGAGGAAAAATTATTATTAAATTAACATTCTTCCTAATATCTAATGTAAACCTCCCCTCTTTAAGTCTAAATCCATTTCCCCTTGTCCTGTCATTAGTTGCCCTTATGAAAAGTCCTTCCCCAGCTTTCTTGTAGGCCCTTCAGGTATTGGAAGGCTGCTATAAGATTATATTATTAAAAACAATATAATGCTGGAGAGAGTCCAGCACAGAGCCACCAAGATGATGAAGGGAGTGGAGCATCTCCCTGCTGAGGAAAGGCTGAGGGAGCTGGGGCTCTTTAGCTTGGAGAAGAGGAGACTGAGGGGTGACCTCATTAATGTTTATAAATATGTTCAGGGTGAATGTCAGGAGGATGGAGCCAGGCTCTTCTCAGTGATGCCCAGTGGTAGGACAAGGGGCAATGGGTGTGAGCTGGAACACAGGAGGTTCTGCTTAAACTGGAGAAGAAACCTCTTTCCAGTGAGGGTGCCAGAGCCCTGGGACAGGCTGCCCAGGGAGGGTGTGGAGTCTCCTTCTCTGGAGACATTCA
>NW_010300184.1:0-2651 GCF_000700745.2 Antrostomus carolinensis | reverse complement strand
TTCCTGCTCTGGCAGGGGGATTGGACTGGATGATCTTTCGAGGTCCCTTCCAATCCCCAACATTCTGTGATTCTGTGATTATTCACCCCAAAAGAAGCAGTAAAAACTGATATTAAAAAAAAGGGGGGGCGGGGGGGAGAAAGGGTTTTCTGTCCTAAAGTGAGCAGCTGAGTGAAGCTGAAGAAAGGGGTGTGATTTTTAAAAGCATGGACCAGTTAGAACAAGTCCAGAGAAGGGCAACCAGGATGATCCGAGGGCTGGAGCACCTCTCCTATGAAGACAGGCTGAGAGAGTTGGGGCTGTTCAGCCTGGAGAAGAGAAGGCTCCGGGGAGACCTTCTAGTGGCCTCCCAGTACCTGAAGGGGCTACAAGAAAGCTGGGGAAGGACTTTTCATAAGGGCAGTTAGTGACAAAACAAGGGGAAATGGATTTAAGCTGAAAGAGGGGAGGTTTAGATGAGATATTAGGAAGAAGTTCTTCACTGTGAGGGTGGTGAGACACTGGAACAGGTTGCCCAGAGAAGCTGTGGCTGCTCCTCCCTGGAAGTGTTCAAGGCCAGGCTGGATGAGGCTTTGAGCAACCTGGTCTAGTGGAAGGTGTCCCTGCTGATGGCAGGGGGGTTGGGACTGGATGGGCTTTAAGGGCCCTTCCAACCCAAACCAGTCTGGGATTCTGTGATTCTATGAAAAAGGACCAAAATATTTCCCTAATTGCTCAGGGGGGAATTACTCCAGCACAGGGGAATGCCTGGGTGCCACAGAACCAGCCTGCACTACCTAATTTCATATCAGGTGACAAAAGTGCTCAATATCACATCAAACACAAGACTAATTTAATTTTCCTTTCTTAAAAAAACATGCAGTTCTCCCAGTTGGAGTAATGCAGAGAATCATGATCTTCACATATTTAACATATAAAAAAAAGACAGGAGCTCCAGTGAGCTGCTCCTAAAAAATCTCTCTATCTCTCTATCTCTCTTTATTATCACATTTAACTAATGTAATCACTTAAAAGTGGTTTCCCAATCTTGGCTGGTCTGTAGAGTCCTATATATTTTCCTGACATCCTCCATAGAGCAAATTGAACCCTACAGATATCAGCTTTATTTTTCTTAGATCATAAATTTGTTAAAAACAGACAATTATTTCAGGGGTCCCTGGAACGTGCTGAATTAGACTTCTGTCACCTAGAGAAACTCCAAAAGATATCAGACAGTTTAGGTTTTGCTCAGCCAGTCTTGTAAGAAAGCAGGAGCATCTCACAAGCTGTTTTAATTTGGAGCTGTAATCAGGGATTACAACCATAGGGGCACACTCGTTAAGGCACAAGCACAGCGACAGAGGTGACGGTGCCTGAACCCAACAGTGTCAATACCCCCTCGACCACTCAGTCTGGATATTCACAGCTTTGCTAACGTGACCCCACTGTAGAATAAAATGTACCTGTCCAAACGAATACATAGTCATCATCAACAATCTGCTCCATTTACTTGACAACGACTTGATGGCTGGTCAACAACCTGATGGGGTTACAACTTGACAAGGCAAAACCACTTTCTCCTTCAACAAACTATCCGGATTTGAAGTTAAGAACTTCGCTGTATCAGTTTTGTTGCAAAGTGTTTTCCTGGTGCACTCAAGACTATTTCTTGATTGCAGCAGCTGTCTGGGGTTTGAACGTAGGTCAACATGCGGTCCACACCTTCTTCTGGCTTTGCTATTTCTCCTCTGCATGCCTAATTCCTTCCTCCTGTTGCAAGAGCCAGCCAGCATCACTGTTCTCACCCAGCTACCAAGAAAGCCTCCAGGAAGAGCTGAGCGAGTATTTTACAAACATCAACTTGCATAAGAATTAAACTTTCTTGGTTATTTAACCCCCCTCCATGTTTAGGAACCACAAATCTTTACATGAGGTGTTGATCTTACAGGCCCTTTCCAGTGGAGGCAATTCTGTGATTCTGTGTTTAGTGTCAGGGAAACTCAGTGAAGAAGCACATTCTAGATTTCTGGTTGAGATTATCTCCAGAAAAGGTGGTTTTAACTTGTTAAGTAGATGTTTTGCATGACCTGAATCTAAGGCATTCGCCTAGACCTTGCTGTTACACTTGTGCAATCATGCTATACACACACACATGGAGAATTTATGTCCTGCAGAACGTCTTCGTGCTGTAGTCACCAGGTGAAGTTACCTGGAGGTCTTCCCAACAGTCTCTGTGGACACTGGATTTCAATACAAGAGCTTCAACTAATGCTTCTCTGCAGAGGCTGGAATCAAACGACTCTCTCGGGTCTGTTCACAGGGTGGCACACAGCTTCTTCCAGTGCTAGAACAATACAGCTCCATGAGCAAACGCTCTGCCCAAGCTCATATAACCTCCTCCCCCTGACCCAGCACACCAGGGGCTGCTGCATCCAGGGGCAAACTCTACCCTCATGTTCAGGCACTTGGGGAGGAGGTGGAGCAGCCAGATCTTGCCACTGCACCATGAAGCGAGGGTGGAAGAAAGGGGGAAACCGCAGCCTGCTTATCTCATCAGTGAAGCAGCACCTGGCACTTGTGCAGCTGCACCTCTTGCAGTACCCAAGCCAGCACGGGAGCCCAGCACTGCGCTCAGCCCCGTCGTTATTATAGAATCATAGAATCATAGAATG
>NW_010300183.1:0-48161 GCF_000700745.2 Antrostomus carolinensis | reverse complement strand
TTATTATTATTATTGTTGTTATTATTATTATATTAAATTCTGTTTTCAAAAAGATGGCAGTTGAATCTCATCACACGACAGATGGTTGGACAACATTCTTCTAGACCCCAGTCAGGAACACCTACAGGCCTTTCAGCTTCATTTCTCATTTGTTGGCTATTCTTATCTTTTGTAAGATGTATAATGAGTTTCCCAAATAGGGGAAATTTCTGTTTCCATGGAAATTTGCATATTTCTGCATCTGGGAGAGAAGGGGTATTCGATACAAAACCAGCATTTTTTTAACTACCTGAAAGCTGAGCTGCCCCTCAGATTCCCGTTTCAGAAAGATGAGTATGTCATTAATTAATTTCTGGGACCATAGCAGGTATTGACTGCAAAGGACTAATGGTCACGACAAAAATGACAAGAATATCAATTTCTTTTATAGTGCATCATCCCTCTGGGCCAGGAGGCTCAGGGTTTCCAAAATGCCTTGCCAGCTGGTTCACAGCACAGGCAAGATATCTATATTCCTTCTACTATATAAACTGAAATAGTTTAAAAGAAATATTTGTCAAAAAAAGACATGCACTTGAAAGTCACACTGTAAACCTGATGTTGTGCTGTGCAGGTACCTGGCAGACACGTTTGTGGTGAAGGAAACACATTCATTAACAAACGTCAGCGGTGTTGTTCCAGTGATGTCCTCCCACTGGGCAGGGGTGGTTCCTCCTGAAATTAGAAGAGATTTTTAAAAAATTAAAACCAGGCAAGTCTGCAACTTTCTTGCTTCTAAGAATTATTTTACATTCTTCTGAGTTTTTAATTGCTATGAAACCAGTCATAATCCCAGCCATGCCTTCTCCTTAGGCCCACATTATTCCACTAATGCTACTAGGACTGGATGGGTTTCCCCTGAGAAAAACAAGTGCCCAAATGATTTTCCAATTGTAAGTCCCGTAGCATAGCTCCAGAAATGCTAAAAAAGGCCAGAATTTGGGGGAGAGAGATGTAATTTATTAGAAATCATTTTGTTTGCTCTACACTATTCGCATCTGTGAGGCAGTATTGGCCCAGATGTAGTGCAGTTAAACCTATATTGTTACATGTGGGAAACAATAACAGTGTTACTAACAGTGACAACTACAATTTACTATTTCTATAATCTGCTTCTTTCTCAAATAATTTGCAGACTCAGGTCCAGTGTGTACATAACTAAGAAATTTCTTTTGCACGTTGTTATGAAAACTCCTGAAACAACGTGTCTGACAAGCTCCCTGGCAGATCCTGCAGTTGAAAGGTGCATTTCCATATCACGTTGTTCCAGGCTGTTAAGTGTTTCATCCCTCTTTGCCATGGATGTTGCCAGCTTCCTCTCTGGTCCATGCAGCCGAAAATGAGGGCACAATCTGTCACCCTGCAGCCCTGTTTTCAAGTTCTTCAATATATGGTACCTGCCTCATCTTTTGGTGAAGAACGTCCCCTTGGTCTCCAGTTACCTTTAAATCACACCGAACTTACAGAAAACAGAAATGGAAGTGTTGATTTCTAACAGCAGTTAGGAATGTTTATAAAACTACAGAAAAACTGTGCACCACCAGTGCTAAGTGGTGTGTGTGTGTGTGTCTGTCCCTCCTCTCACTACAGCTGACTTGTTAGATATCCATTTGACCACGGAGCAGTGTCTTTACATGCAAACATTAAACCAAGTTGTATCGGTAAAGGACGACTAGTTTTCAGGAAATACTTCCTTTCTTCTTTTGCTGAAGCATTCTTTGAACCAATTTCCCTTCTCAAGTTTTCTAGAGGATCCCTGCAGATTTACTGTCCCTCTGAGAACCTTACCAAAATTCCTCTTTGTAGAGGAGACCATTCTCTTCTTGGAAATGCAAATACTTCTTTGCTGACTAGATGTTGTTTCTGATACTTCAGCACCTACCTAACACCTTTGTATCAAGAAAGTGTAAAAGCACCTCTTCTCCAGCACGACTCATCGGCACATCTCGGTGTGCAGTGCCTCTGACATTGGGTTGGTATTTGAAATCAGTTTGCAAATTAAGAACTTGTGAACAGAATAAATGCATGGAGCTCATTTCTGCCTCTGAACTGAGACTGAACGAGACGCTCATCGCTCTGGAGTTACAGCAAGTATAAAGTGTTTAACTCCAGTATTTTCCTCTGCAGCGTACTGCAATGTTCTGTCTGTACTACACTTACTCTGCGAGGCAGAGGTATGTTGGTTCTCAAAAAACAAACTAAGGAACATGCAAAAAAGGCACAAATTCAGTCTCTGATTACATTACACATCTCTTGTTAGTCCAAACAACAAATGTTATTTCTGCTATCAAGTAATTGTTTGGGAAGCAGTTTATTTTCACAGCCTCTCATCCCAGTCAGGTTTTCACCAAGCTTTCCCTGTGTATAATCAGCCTAACATACTCAGCCCACCATGACTGACAATTTCTACATGCACAAAAAAGTTCCAGTATTTGCATCCTACCTGTTATGCTGCATAGTAACCTTAAAGTGGGGGTGTCGCCTCCATAACCATTCATGATGCCATCGCTGGAGGCCTTGGGGACAGGAATCGTCATCGTGATGGGTTTATGGAACTTCCTTCTCCGGGGCTCCAGCGTGACTATCGGGCTGAAGGTAGCCTTGTTGCCTAAAATCTTCTTTATTAGTTCAGTATGCATAGGTTGAGCCTTTGCAAAGCAGAAGACAGCAACAGAATAGTCACTGGAAAACAGTTTAGTGAGCACGTGAAGAACTGAGTCTGTCTTTGCCATGAAACCCTGAAGTTTCCACACTGACTAGTACAATCTCTCATGAAAATCTGCAGACACCTCCCTTTTTCAATTTTCTCACGCCCTCCTCCTCTTCCTATCCTCTTTCCTGGTGCCTGTCAGACCCTTTACAGCACTAATTAAATTCACTTAAGCAGTAGCAAATGATTCCCTTGTCACCTCTCTTTTGTTTTTCCCTTAGAACGAGCTCTGAGCTATTTCAGTAAGCTGTTCAGCTATTCCCAGGGGATTTCAACAAGCACAGTCTCCTGGCCCAGGTACGCCGTGGATGCACGCAGCAGGAGCAGGGGATGCAGGCAGGGGAAAGACTTCCCCCTCTTTCAGTACCAAACTGTTAGGCTGGTTTATTTCATGCTGAGAATCTGGATATTTGACTTAAGTTATTACAGCACTCTCTACTTCTCTGATGCCTTTCATAAGAAGTACTTAAGAACTTGTTCTATGATCTACTCTATATATCATCACCACCACCAAGATCAGGTGCTTTTTGCAAGATCATACAGACAGTTAACAGACAGGGATCTGAATTAACTGAAACATCCTCAAGCTTTACCACTTGCTTTGAGTTTTGCCTGGATTTATTTTTTAAAAATTATTTTTACTAGAAGCATTCTAGAGAACAACATGCAACACGAGAAGTTGAATATGCTGGTTCTCCATTCAAAGAAGGTGAATTTAAACTAAAAAACCAACCAAACAAAAAGGATAAGTCTTGTAATTGTCTTTATACCTGGAGGCCAACGCGAATTCGCTTGGTGAGAGCGCCTTCGGGGAAGACTGCCTGCACTTGTGGCACCACAGTGCTGCTCAGCACACCTCCCTCGGGGCCGATGAGGTTGCTGTCCTGTTTGATCCGCGATACCACTGCAAAGTACTGCGGGAAATCTCGGGTGATGATGCGGCAGATACGTTTCTTTTCCAGCTCTTCTGGAGTGTCCAGTACTGAGGCCAAAAGACAACGTGGTAAGAAGTTGAGAATTTCATAAAAACTATACAGCAAACTTGAAAATGCAATCAAGCTTTTAACAGTTTAACTGCAACTTAGAAAAGCATTTTGTCTAGAAATCAAAGGGGAAAGGGAAACATACCCCAGTATTTAAGTTCAGCTAAACCAGAGAAATCAAAAAAGGAATGGACAGGCAAACCGAACAGCTAACTGTTGACAACGTCCTCAAAATCAGCAGGCAAACAAGCAGAGGGATTGGTTCAAGCCCCGTTCTGCTTCACACGTTTACACTATGGCCTGGAGTATTTAAACTCCAGATCAAAAAAGTGTCAAAGTATGAGTTCAGCTGTAAGGATGTGAGTTGGCTCACTTATTGCTGTTAGGGCTGTTTGCTTGTTTGGTTTGGGAAAAAAACCAACCCCATAAAAATTAGTAACAAATTCTGCAGATCTGAGCCAGCCCAAGGCCGTGCTGTTCTCTCAGAAAGCAAAAGTACCCATGACTGACATTTCCTCCCACACGTGTAGCTGCCTGGGAAGGATTAGTGATAATTGCCTTGTTTTGGAAAGATGTTTGCTATGGAAGCTTTTCGTTTAACACTAGGAAGAGGAAGGAGCAGTAGAAAACACAAGTCTAGCATCTACTCTCAACTTTGTGATGGTAGATTTTGTTTTGTCGCACTGCTTCGGCGAAGGAAGTAAGCACAAGTGTGCAGTGCTTCTGCTGGCTCCTGGACCGAGAACGTGATTATTCTCCAGTGAAATATAAAATTGTGACTGAATACGTGACTGAAATGACGTATCTGGAGGATGTAGTGTCAGAAATTCTCAGGGTGGACCAAACATGAGGTGATAAAAGGAATAAATGGTAAAATGCTGTTACCCCCAGTTACAGAAGTAATGCAGGAGCAGAGAGGGAGAAAAGAAAAGTCACAGTTGCTACCTTCATCCATCCCATTTAAGATTTCATTCAGTTCATCCTCCGTGTATTCACAGAAATGCTCCTTCCAGCTGTCCCCGTTCTCGCTGCGCAGGATCACCAGCTCTCTCTCTTTCCCACGCAGAGCAGCAAAATGGGGGATCTCCACAATCACGGGCCTGGCACAGCAACACGGCGCATTGAACGCACACGGGAGAGAGGAAGGAACAGGATTAACAGCAACTCTATTCAGTCTGCTACAAAGTGACCTGGAATTCTACCTATTTGGCTGGAATGCTTTGGCATAACCCTAAACTAGTAGGTCACTAACACACACTACATTTTTACAGGGACCCGGTAAATGGTGAAGGACAGATTAAAAAGTGCATTCACCTCTTTCCACAGTGTGAATGGTATTTGGTGAGATAACAGTGCTCAGCTAGAGATTTGGTACTGGTTTTGCAAAGTCATGAAAAACTCATGCTCATTGCGGTTGTCACTACTGTCTGGGTTAACCTGTGCAACTTCATTTCAAAGAGAATCTACTGTAACATGTATGGATAGTGGCACAAATTCTCATCTCACTTATACCAGTGCAAATCAGAATAATTTCATTGCAATCAGCGGGCATGTGTGTCCTGGGCCGATTTTACTTCACTGCAATACTGCATATTCCAATGATCTTACTCCTGATTTGCACTCTGGGAGAGATACAGGAGGTCTGAGGAGATTATCTGGGTTTCTATTTCAGTATAGGAGATAAGAATTTGCCTTTATGTATCAGTGTATGCGTCCATATACATATATATACACATACACACACACAACATGTGTACATATAAGATATCCATATTTATATATACATATACATACATACTCTTAGAAATAAGAGAGAAAAGACAAATATATTTGTATATACATTTCTCTAATTAAAGGACCCACACAGGTTACCATGTACACAGTCAATGTCACGTGTTCTATTATACTGGTGATAGCCAACATATAACTTACTGATCAATCACTCCTCGATACAAAAAACATCTTAAAATTTACAGTAGATTCTTTTTTTTTTGGTCCCAATCCAGGTTGCTTTGCTACAGACATCAAGCACAGAACTAGGAAGATTTCATGCCAAAACAAAAATGAGGGCCACAGTACTTGAAGAAAAAGATACAAACATACCACCAAAACAAAACCACATACCACAAGGTTGAGAAATGGTCCACTAAGGGTTAGGTATACAAAACTCCAAATGATAGAAAGGGACAATATCATGGGCATAATGACATAAAAAAATCATATTGCAGAAGGAGGAGAAGAATGGGGAGGTCAGCATCCATCAATTTGTTTCAAGTCTCTCCTACCCAAGGAATTTGGTCCCAGGAGGCCCCAGCTGAAGGATTCGGCTGACCAAGCTTTCTCCCTCATTAAGTGGGGGAGGAGCCGTAGGCAGATGAAGTTTACTGAGTACATCCAAAGCAGCAGTGAAAGAAAGAACATAAATAAGCTTTATGTATTTTTTGTGCCAGAACGCCAGTGCCACTGTCTGGTCCACAGAGTGGAATTAGGCTGTACACTGAATAAGGTTCCGTCCTAGTGATGACCATTTTGTGATCAAAATCCCTTTCCTTAATTTAGAATATTCTCTTGCTTGTGGGAAGACAACGGTAGTTTTGGCCGTGAACTCAATGGAAACAGGATCTGGACCTTGGAATGCACCTCTGCAAACACTACAGGAGTTTTCTGATTTCACTGCCAGTACAACACCTACAAAACCGCTCGCAGGAAGGGCTCAGAGATCTGAGAATGAATAAAACTGTGCTGTATCCTGGCCTTGCACCTTCTCACTAGATAGAGAAACCATTCAAAAGAAAATGGGAGACACACTTAAGGTCAATTTGCGTGTGACAAAGGTAATGGGAAGACTGAATGTGACAGGACAATATTTCTTCTGCTCTTTAGATTTCTTTTTGCTTCTTTTTAAAAGTGGCCAAGATGTGAAAAGAGTAAGTGGTACCAAGCATCTGATGAGCCAACTCGTTTGTCGTTACTTGTGATATTAAAAGGTGTCCTGTCTGCCAACAGGAAGGGCTGGCTTGCTCTCTGCAGCACATTCGCAGTGGTTCAAAGAGCAAGTGCTGGGGTTTTTTACCAGATTAGAGCAGCAGCAAAGAAGCCAAAACCCATCTTGGGCATGTCCTCCTCTCACACTCCATGTAAAAGGCGTGGGCAGTTAAAACCTACCAATCACCTTTTTTTCCTCCCTAAGCTCAACCTTTTAGAAGAGGCACTAACGAAGGAAGTAGCTCTAATGACTGCCTGTTTAATGGGATTTTAAAGCAAGTGATTTCTTTCAAAATGGATTTAAACCGTTGCTGTTTACAGAGTCACTTTTTTTTTTTACCATTTGGGAATGAAGCTATTTATTGTAACAGAAGGGGTTCCTTCAATCATCCACTTTTGGATGCCACAGTTGAGAGGGAGAACAGTTGGTAAAACAAATGAAGTGTGGATAGCTGCTGCTTTCAGCTGAAAATTGCTAAAACAAGCTCAGCAGCAGACACAAATCTGATCTCTCTACGGGTTTTGCAGCACAGAACAAAAGAAAAGGCCAGAAAAATTCCAGGGTTGTCCTATTGCTTAATTTAGCAATTCCAACCCCAGAAAAATCGAAGGCGCTGTGCTTCCCTGATAGTCCAAATCACTGATAACACAACACAAGTCCCTCAATTAAGCAGCTGTAACTTGTATTGTATATGCAGCAGGCTTGACATTTGGGCTTTAGGTCAGTGCTGTGCTATTCGTGCCTTACACGGAGATTATTTAAATATAGTATGAGCTGCCTTTTCTGGTTGCAAAGGGGTCTTTTCCCACTATAATATCACAACACTGAGTAAAAATTATACCCAGGGAAGCACATTAACCTCAGCACTAGTGGTTAAAATAGCCGTTTTCAAAGGAAAAGGCAGGGAAGCTTTGTGAGCTGCTAACTAACAACTGATTTGTGTTCCACACGACCAGTCTGTCGCCATATGCTACAAACATCTTTTTCTGTTCAAGTTTTCTCAAAAAAGGAACCATTTCAGTGCAACTTGCAAAGATGAAACCAGACTGAACTCCTGTAGGCCGTTTGGCACCCCTTACCCAAGAAACTGAGCACCAGAAGGTCCAACTTCGATCAGGCGGCTGGCCAGACCTTCGCCCTCCACCATGGGAGGCATGGTGGCCAGCCTGTGGCGCTTCCCCAGCCGGCAGGTCACTCGCGTGGGAGCGGTGCATTTGCGCGGGGGAATGATGATTCGTAGCCCGTTATGTCTGCAGCCTCTCATGGCACCCCCACGAGCATCCACCATGAAACTCACGAGGAAGCTGAAAAACCAGGGGGGAAAAAACCTTAGAGACAAAAGATATCAACGTTCCTTTGATGACGTTCCACACACGCAGCAAACTAGGTATGTGAATACAGCTCCTTCTCAAGATGTGCGAGTAGAAAAAGCCTTTCTCCCATGGGAAGCACCAAATCATGCCAAGTTCCTCCATTCATTACACTGACAACTGCTATCTAAGAGTTCCTCACAGAAAGTCTGATCCTAGAGTGCTGCTGTTGGGAAAAACACCAGCAGTCACTAAGAAGTGTCAGCAGATGTGTATGTACCTACTGGAGACAGAGGCAAGCGCAAACAGCGCCGCTCTGTACCTGCGAGTGTCTGTATTGTAAAGCTGCCACTCCCAAAATACTTCACATGCAAATACATCTTATTGGAGACAATTATTTATGACTCAAGAATAGAAAGCCAATTCTGATTGGAAGGGATGTTGGGGTTGGTTTTTTTTAGGTTATCTACAGAATTTTCTAGTTATTTGATAAACTATAATTTCTCCAAATGTAAAAAACCAGCAATACATTGTCCCAGTGGCAAACTTCCAGCTGCAGAAAGCCATCTACAGGGAGCCCTCTTCTAGTGCAAGGTAAACTATCTAATTTCTTTCTTTTTCTTTAACAGGGAGAAAAACATTTCATGGAATTTTCTTTGATGCTGAACTTTTTATAGTTCCATATATGACCAACAGGTAGATTTCGACAGATTTGTTACACAGACTGAGGATATTCTTGGGAAAGGTGTAGAACTACGTTAATTTAGGGTTTTTTTTTTAATTGGTTTATGACTTAGGATCATGCCTGATGTGGGATGGGAATGTCAGGTTGTTGGAAGTGAAAATAAGAGTAGATGAGACAGAAGGGGATCAGGCCTACTTCTAGCCACTAAAATAGAATCATCACACGGGGAGTCGTGGAAATGCTACTGAAGGACCTGCAATAGAGAAAAGCCCTTATAACATGAGTAACAAACACAGGTATTATTCCACCGTCCCCTTGACCCTTCTGTGCAACAAACATCGCATCCATTCGTTGTCCACACGGCTACAAGGAATTCCACATGCTGTAAAAACACAACACCCGACACACCGTGCAAGTCAGAAGAATGGATGATGGGAAGGAGCCGCAAGCGCCAGTCGGAAGCACACCATGCAGCACGGATGCCGGTCGTTCTCACACATGCAGTCTCCTATTCTACTGCCATTCATATACCTCTAGGCTTTGATTAGTGTAAAAGTCTGGGCAGTACAACCATTATCTCATCCCTTAGAGGTTGCTGTTTCTGTGGTTTTAACAAGGGGGGGAAAAAAAGAAAATGAAAACATTTTATAGCTTTGATTCTCTGGGGATTAATTTAGAAAAATGGGAGCTTGCTTCTTAAAATACATACTTTATACATTTTAAAGCACAGATGAAAGAAGAGCTCAGGAGATCCAAAACGCTCAGTTGTTGTAATAATGCTCTACAACTTGCACTGCAATTTTCCTTTCGCTGTAAGCAGTAGTGTTATCAAAGTGCCTCTGAATTGTGTTTCAGAGAATCGGTCCAAGTCTCTGTTCTGATGGGTGTTAGAGGTAGTTGATAACTCTGAGTGCTGGAAGAAGTTTGGATGCTAATACTATGAGCACCAGAAATACTACCCCCACAATGACCAGAAGCTAATGAGTGCACTGAACTGAATGACGTTACCATTCACATTTTTCATGATGCAGGTTGTCATGAATACAGTTTTTAGAATTCAATTACTCCCTGATTGATGTAATACTTAAGATTGTACACTTTAACAACAGGATCACCTTCTTCTGTGGTCCACCACTGACTTATCAGTGCTAGGTCATCTGTCTTATCTCCTCCTTAGCTTATCTCCCCATCTGGCTCAGCAATGCCAAAACCAGTGTTAACTGCTAGAAGGATACATACACACAAAAGGTCAGGGTCCAAATCAAATCGTCTCCCTTCTGACCACAGTCATGGGTTCTGTTGCTTTCAAGATGGTGCTCTTTCTCTCTCTAGCAATTCCTTTTAAGCTAGCTAAAAGATAAGGAGAGTGCTGAAATCATAGAATGGTTTGGGTTGGAAGGGACCTTAAAGCTCATCCAGTTCCAACCCCCCTGCCAGCAGCAGGGACACCTTCCACTAGACCAGGTTGCTCAAAGCCTCATCCAGCCTGGCCTTCAGCACTTCCAGGGAGGAGCAGCCACAGCTTCCTTGGGCAACCTGTTCCAGTGTCTGACCACCCTCACAGTGAAGAACTTCTTCCTAATATCTAATCTAAACCCCCCCTCTTTCAGTTTAAACCCCAAATAGTAGTGCCTTCTCCTAAAGTACATGTTCCACAATTAAGAGTGTGGTGTAAAACTAACAGAGAAGCTGAGGAAGCAGGAGCAGTCTGTGATTCTGATCATCTGTAACAAGCTGGTATCTCACCTCACGCACAGTCACAGCCCTCTGTTCCCACACCTGCGCCACCTGGGATTTAATGCACATGGATGAAGAACCTAGCGAGGTGTTCAGTCTCTAGTGAGCACTCGAGATGCAAAGGGATGCTCCTGTGTGTTCGGGCATTAAAGCTGCAACTCTCTCTTCCAGCTGAAGTTTCCTGAGTGTGCCTGTGGGGTCAGAGCAAGGGCTGCCCGTGGATCTGTCACAAGGTCTGTCAGTCAGCTACCACTGAAACCAACCATTGTTCCAAAGAGCAGAGAACCAGGCAGAGATGGTGAGCACAAAGGTAACAGTGGTTAGGATAAAAGCAGTAGGGTATTACTATCACTCACTGTAAACACTGCTTCTGCCAGAAAGAATATCTAATGTATTTCCTAAATAACAGGAGACAACCTGGCAAACAGGAGCGCCCACCACAGCACGCACCAGAACCAGACTGGTGCCACTGCACTGGAACAGGAGATTCCTGAAGGGTTCTGCGACTTCTGGGCGAGTCTGAAACCACTGAGGAGACTGCAAGCACCCTTCCACTGCTGGACAGCAAGCTCAGGCAAGCACAGGACAGCAGGAGGACAGTGGAGAAAGATTAGTGCCAATTATCATATTAAATCTGAAAGGACACCACACTGATTAATTTATAGAGCTGACACAGAATGTAAAGATCCATTCTTTTTCACCAAACCACCCTGTTATTTCCTAACCTTCTGCCATATTCATTTTTTCATCCACTTACTTAATCCAATTTCTATTAGTATCTTTTTAATATCTTTAGTATCTTTTAATTTTGGATATGCAACAGAGTCAAACAAATAATTTATAACAAAGCATTTTCTGAACCACAGCAGCCTCTTTTTCTGCCCATTTGCTACGTAACAGGGCATCTGGATGGTGACGTGACTGTTCCAGGACTGGAAAAGCTTTGCCCTTTTGAAGGACTGTGTATATAAATACACAAATAATTAATACAAACTAATGCTTGACACAAAACATGCTTTCTGCAATGTGCATTTAGAAAAGTAAAAAAATTGTGTGATTAATATAAAGGAAATGTAAAATGCAAATTAATTACTTTGTTGCCCACAGACACACACATCATTTTTCCTCTCCCTAATGTTTCTTTTACCAGATGTTAAATGACAAGACTGAGATAGGAAGGGATTGTAACTCAACTGAACAAAGAAAACTAGGAGGAATAATTGGCAGATGAAGCCACCACTCTGGGAAGTGGTACCTTTTCATTATAAAGTCCCATGGTTGAAAATAAAATCATACACAATGCTAACATATGAATAAGCCTGACATCACATAGACTCTGTGAGGCTGAGGTGTGGGGCTGCTTCTCTTACTGCATGTAGAGAGAGGGTGCTGTGCTTCACCATCCCCAAGAGGGACCCCCTCAACCTTTGCATCAGTCTGCTCTGCTCTGACTTCAAACTTTTCAAGGTCCCCCTTCTGCAAAGGGCACTGGGCACCCTCTGCTCACGCTGACTGCACGGGGCAAAAAGGGACTTTGGGCTAAGCAGGGAACTCAGAGCTTACTCCATGTTCCCAGTGCAGGAAGCACTACTGCAAGCACTACTGACCATTTAGGTACAGAGAATGAAGAGGAGAGGGCTCATTGAAGAGAAAAATGGCTGTGAAGAGTTCAAAAGGAAAAGGAAGGAAGGAAGGAAGGAAGGAAGGAAGGAAGGAAGGAAGGAAGGAAGGAAGGAAGGAAGGAAGGAAGGAAGGAAGGAAGGAAGGAAGGAAGTTAATAAAAGGGATTAAATGGAATCAGAAAGCTCTTACAAGTTATCACTAGCAGGGGAGAAGGATTCTTAAAAAAAAAAAAAAGGCTGGTAAATGTTCCCTACATGCTTCTAAGATTATTATAATATTAAAAATTACTGAAAGTGTAAAAGAAACCAAAATAACTTGCAGGAACTCCATTGTAGATACAATAGCTGAAATTTTTCAGAAGGGATTACAAATGGCATACTAAGGGAAGGAAAACCTTAGCAGGGCCTGAATACAGTTAGGAGAAAAGAGGCAAAACTGAGGAGAGGGAAAACAGTATCAATAGGAGAAAACTTGGGGGCAGCTGATGAGCACGAAAACGTTCTTGTGAGCCATCTAAAACAAAGGTGGTCACAGTAAGTGAACTGACTGATCAAGTAACACAACAAATGGTGTGTCCTTTCCATCAGCAAATGTCTATTTCAGAATACGTGTTTAAATGCGTTTATACCTACGCTATAAAGGGGAAGCATCCTTCTTTAGCACTGACTTCAGGTTATCTTGGCAACCCAGGGCAAGAACTTCACTTTCAATTAAGCGATGATTCAAAATCAAAGCAGATTACAGGTTAAAGCAGCAAAGTTAACATCTGTATGTCAGGGGTGACCAGGCCAGCAGTGGGACCATCTTTCTCAGCACTAAGAGAGCCTCTGCCTAAGTTCCATTTCCTGCCAGTTTTAAAGGTTCAGGCAGAAATGCACGACATAAAGATGCCACCCTGAGAGTCTGGCAAACTGGACAGACACGGAGCTTTAGCCAGGTGGTAGGCCCATACAATATCCAAATCAACAAAACAAACCAGGTTTTGGGAAATCACTGCCTTCTCCCTTTTAAAGAGAATGAAGGGGAAAGCAGGATTTTTAAAAATCTTTTTTTAGAAAAAATAAAGAACAAAAGCAAATTTTTTTAGGACTAAGTTATAGACTGCAGAGGCATCTAGACATACTCCTGTTAAACTCGTGGTTAGCAATTATATCAAGCCTTATCCATTCTCCTCTAATTCAGCAATACTTATAAATGAGAGAGGCCATTTCATTCCCTCTGATTTTAGAGCAATTAAAAACTACATACTGGCCATACAAAAGGCAACTACATCAAATGAACACTGGCTACAGCATCCTTCTGGCTGAGGACAGATATAAAAGGCCCCTAAATCTTTCAGATCCATGCCTTCTGCAGAGAGCAGAGCAAACAGCCATGCCTTTTCTAATGGCTCCACTTGAACAAAACTCAGACATTATATATGCACTGGATTTATCCACCTTACAAGGGCAAAAAGTTGTGGTGTATTTTCATGAAATATCTGTATTTCAGATCTGAGCCTGAGTGACTCCCTTTGCTGATTTTATTCATCCAGAACTAACTTGGTTTTATTCTATATCTATTCTCATTTGAAAGATAACAGCGAGATGAACAATTAAGTTAAAAAATGGACGTGTCAACGCTGTGGGGTGAGAGAAGATACTTATTTTGTGATGAAAGATTAAATATACTTATTTTGTGATTTGTGAGGAGTCACCGTTAGGGAAATAGCTTTGCAGAGGAGTCACAGTTTCAGGTAGCTGCGAACACAAGCATGGTGGCACTCAAAGGCACTTCTCATTCTGCAGAGTCATGTGAAGAGCCATGCAAACCTCGCATCGTGAGGTGTCTTTCTACAACAGGCAACAGTTCTTTGAACACACAAAAACCAGAATGGGCAAAATCAATCCACCACCACTTCCATACGGTCAGTTCAGGTACAGTTACTCTCTCCAACTAGCCAGGCAGGCACGCATGCTCTCATCAGGTAGCAGGAGACAATCAACAGCTCTAACTAGAGCACATCCATTGTGGACACCGTTAAGTACTTTTCTGTGTGTGTGATCTTAATTTTTAAAGGAAACTGGGAAACAAGGAGATAGCAGCATTCAGTGTTAGTCGCAGTGTGAAGAAGCAGAAACAGACAATCGGGTGCTTCAGCCACTGTAAAGTGTTCAGCTGAAGAAGGAAAACTGACAGAAAGTCGGAAATTCAGAAGAAAGGCTTTGATCCAGGTCCCACTGAAGTCAACTGCAAGTCACTCAACTACCTCAGCGTGCTTCCCATCAGGCTGCAACTATGCCCTACATAAACACGGCCAAATACACATGCCAGGAGGACAAAAAACATGATCCTTCACAGGAAACCACGAGAGTAATAACTTCTGGTAACATTCTCTTCACTGTATTAGTCAGCTCTAGAGAGACTGGCTGACATGACCTAAAAATATGCATATGTAGTTTGGCTTTTTATTCAGCCATTTAATAATTCTGCAAAGATGAATATTAAAGAAGACTGTCACCTTTCCACAGTGATGTTAAAGGAGACAAAGAGGTACTGTGTCAATAAAGACCCGGTTTGCCAAGTGAAGATCATCTCCTTTGGGAAGGTGTTCTATGCAGGACACAATGTGCCAGTGATTCAACCACCAAGGTCACACAAAAAAAGCAAGTGGCATGAAAGATTAAATATACTGGGTCTGTGCTGTTATTCTGCTAGTTCCAGTAAGGTGGCACAAGTTGGAAAATGTGGCTCTGCAACATTCTTTATCTACACAAGTGAGATAAGAGGCCCAATTTGCAATATAGCCGTTGAAACTAAACCTACAGTGGTTTGAGCTGGATTATTTGTGGGAGGTTTTTTTTCCCCTCTTTGTAATAATACTAAACCATGCCACCAACAAAGAAAATGCATCGTTAATTAAATCAATGGTTAAAAGACTCTAGGAATTTATAAGGAGCTTTGAAATTATTTTTTGCAGTGGACTTACTATGTGTCCAATATTCTTTTCTTATGGAGGACACAGCAGATGGGAGAAACTGGACATCTACAGTACGAGGAGAGAAATAGGGCCACATGTAACAACTACTGCTAGTCAGAGTAGTTTGGTTTTGTTTCACTCTTGGCTAACATGCACTACCAAAACACTAAAGCATCCTGAAGTGAGGTAAGAGAGGAGGATAAACACGGTGGGTGAGAAGTGCAATGTATTAAAGAAAGAAATTATGCAGAAGTTCACCTGCTGTTGTCATGATCAAGACATGGAGAAGAGCATCTGCAATAGAATAGATGATTCAACATCAAAAAGGAAAAGAAAGGGAAAAAAATAATGAGTTAAATGAAATACTGAAATATTGGAGAAATGGAACAGATTTCTAGACTAAACACATGAACATACACATATATATGCGTATTCATTACAACGTGAGTATGAAAAACAAGCCTACATAAACTTCCTTGGTTACAAATGGTTCCTGCTACTACAGCAGTGAAACTGGAGCGATCTGGCTTCTCTACACACGTTCTCAAACTGCAGGTCAGGTACCGAAAAGGGACAGTTAAATTCTGTGTAAATCTTTCAGAACCAGGGTAGGGGAAATGCTGCTTGGTTCAGGTATCCACATCTAGACCTTGGGCTACGGTATATCTAAGGGAATTCCAGCCACTGTTTCTGGTAAGACAATCAATCATAATTTTCTTTTCTTCAACTTCCCTATTAATACATTCTGTCCTCCACTTCCTTCCATTTCAGCATGTTTCTTGTCCTCCTTTTGTTCCGCGCTCCAGAATGACACATTTCAAACATTCAGTTTGACCTGTTTAGGCTCTTAGCAACGTGTCACAGGGCCAGTTAGTTTTCTGATGTCACTTTTATCATATGTATGTCCATTGCCTTTTTCCTCTGCTGACAGGAACAGCCATTTGCTATTAGAGAAACACGTCTGCTGTTCTTTCTTACTGTAACTTTCTGAATAAAGTTGCAGTATAATTTGAAATCATTTACACTTTCAGATTTTAGAAATGACTATCAGCTGGTCGCTGCCAGGTCCTGTTTCCAGAACTATTTCCAGGAAATTAATCTCACGTTGGGGAAAACAATATTATGGATTCAAAAATGCAACACTTGAAATATATTTCGTTTACCTTGTTAGCAAGGATCCAGCCTCCTTTTTTGCAGACATGCAGCTAAGAATGATAATTCACATTATTTGTCACAGTTCGAGCTGCCCACTCCCTCATCCTTCTCCCTTTTTCATTGATAGAAATAACTTCCAGAAAGGTAAATTCACTAATAAATATCCCAACTGTTTAATTTTGTCAGACACAAGTACTAATACACTTGGATCATCTGTGAGTCAAATCATGACTTCTTCATCAAATGATATGAAATAAATCATTAAATACGAGTTTTATGGTAAGCAAGTCAGAGTAGGAAAAACTGTAGAGCTGCTACATATCTTGCTCTAGAACACAAAAGCAAGTTAAGATCAAAGCATGAACTCAGAGCTCCTACGTCACAGCGACACGTTCCTGACAATATGTCAGGTTTGCCTCTCTTCTTACCTACCACACCTGTATGCATTTGGCAGTAAAAGTCTTAGAAATAAAATCTATACAACTAAACAGTGGACATACTTTTTTTTCTGTATCACCAGAACCCAGGTATGACAAGAAGATAATTTTGCACATAATTCATACTTCCAAATCTTACAGTCAGCCTTATCCTTACCATTCACAGTTAACTACTGTGGGAGATAGAGACATAAGAATATGACACTGTCAAGCAATGTCTAAATGCTGCAAGTGAAAAGAAATCTTCCAGTTCAGTGCTGGTTTTACTTTCCAATTTCATGAAAATACGTGTTCTTCCACAATAGGATATTATGAGGTGTGACATGAAAACTGTGAAAGGCACTTGCATTTAAGCAGGCATTAGATCTCTCTCTTAAATTTTTTAGGAAATTATACATAATATCCCCCTAATACTTCCAGCAAAGCGATAAAACTCTATCTCATTGGATATTTAGCACCCAAACTTTGTGGCATATTCAGAGATCCTTAAACTTTGCTCAATATGGAAGATCAGACAGTTTTATCAGAAGAGGCAAATCTGATTTGCTGAAAGGAAGTTCAAATGCAGGAATGTATACTTTTACCTCCAGCCAGCCAGTGTATGAAACTATTCAGAAATTGTTACCTGTGTAAAATGACCAGATGTTCATGCTGAGATTGTGAGCACAAAAAGTGTTACCTCTTAAGAGATAATTATTTCCTTGTTTTCAAAACATCTGCCAAAGTTTCTGACCAAACACCTTGCTTTTCTTTCCTTATTGATAAAATCATCAACATATCGAAACAATAGTCACATTTAGATTTTAAATGGACGGTTAAAACATTTTCCCCTTCTGAAATTTCAGACACAAGAGAAGTTTTCCTCAGTTATCCAAAGCCTGGAATATATGCCTGTGAAATCGCACACCAAGACAACAGTTCTCTTCAGATTGAATCCTTTTGCTTGGGGGTGTTGCACTGTGACCCACAGAAACACTTCCCTACAATGAGAGATCAGGAACAACCCAGCGACAGGGCTTAGCCACTGAAGTAGTGCAGGGAGAGAATAGTGTCTTTTTTTGTTGTTTTTCCTCAGATTGCACAGAATACAAAATTAAGATCATCCGTGCCAAAGAAATTACTGTCCAATGCTTTGCTGATGTGTTTTGTTATAAAAACATGGTGTAAATTCAATACATTTCCGGTGTCTTGGGCAAAACCAAGGCCATACCCTTGCTTAAAGCCACTAACAGTGTCTATATAGGATTTCTTTTCAAACACTAAGTGTTTTGTGCCATGACAGATACACACCACTTCAGTGTGTGCACCTGAAATGCCAGCAGCGTGGCTAGTTTCTAAGAACCTAGAAATAGTGTGTCTGTGTACGAAGGAGGGCGTAGGTGACGAGAGGGGTATAAATGACAAACATATTCGTTGTTGTTCCAGCTAATTGAATGCAACAATCATGCACACAGTGCTTGTACAATCGCTGCACCTTAAAATAAGGTCTTAAAGTGAAACTCTAGTAATCAGTGTATTTTCCTAAAAGAGAGATGTAAACAAGATGCACCCCAGCAGTTTATGGTAACTTAATGAGTCGGACAAATCTAAACAAGATAAAAATGAAGCGTTGTACAGTCTTTTCCAAAGGCTGAGTAACCATTGGTATAGGTCTCTTTATTGCAATATTTAGTGTCAAGGTAGCTGGTATGGAGAAAAAGAACAACGTCCTCCTTTGAGGACAATGGCCTTGAGTTCACTTGTGTCGTGTTAAATGTCTCTATTTCATACAAGGCTGCAGACAGCGTTGTTCCTGTTAAAATCAGATGGTCTTATCCTACCGCTACCATCCTGGTCATCCAAAAAGATCTCGGTATCAGTAATACTTTTCAAAAGAAAAACACAAAATGACTGCATATCCAATAAATAAATAAATACTGCTCTTCTAGAAAGTATTTAGTTCATCCTCTGCAGTCACTAGAAGGACCTACCTTTCTGAAAGTGAAAACTAGTAGATCCTTTGGAAAAAGGCTGTAAACTATTCAGGGTTAGCATAAACCACGGAAACCATTTTAAAGCTTACATACTGACATGTATATAAACACATACATACTGTGCATATTCTCTTTTAACTTCAGTTAGTTTTAGAGCTCAAGAAAAGCAAATCCAAACAGCAGCCAAATATCTTGCTACCAGCGAACAAACACATTTCTCATGTATGTCACAAATCAGGCAATGGCAGTTGGGACACTACTGTTCCTCTTCTGGGCCAGGACTGCCTGTCACCCAGCTAGGACTCCAGTGTTATTTTTTTGAAAGGCATGGACTGTAAGATCATTGCAAACTCATTGAGATAAGCAAAAAAAAATATATCTTTCTCCTTGTGACATTCAGCCACAGAAATTAAATGCTTTCTCATGACATCCATTTCTTATTAATTCATTTGCACACGCCTCACCAAACCCGATGGCAGGACACAAGTGCAGAATTCAGTGTAAACAATTAAATAAAAATATAGGAATATCCTATTGGCACATTCAAATGCCAGTTTAGCTTATTAATTTAAGTATTCCTCAATCCCCCTAGATCTTGAACTTGTAGACCAAGGATAAGTAAGAGCACTTAAAACAAATGCACTCACGGATTTTGAGGCCAAGTAGGGTAAGCTTTGCAAATATGAATTTGGCTGGGCCTGCATTCTGACCTGTGTTACTCCATTTCAATGATCTTGCCTAGATGTGAATACTTACAAAGAGTCAGTGGTAAGAATACAGGGACGCAGTGGCCAAATATGCACAAAGCACACGACGTTTAGGTTGCTTGTCTGTTACACTGTGCGTGTCATATTAAATCCTTGCTTGCTTTTTTTAGTCATCATGACAAACACTAGAGTTGACACTTGCCTAAGCTACTTCACTAGCACAGGAGGTACTTTTAATGTGGAGTGATTGGGCCCTTGGTCTCAATTATTACTAACTTTTAAAAGGCACTGTATTTCCTTCTCCACAAAATTCACACAAATGCATGCGTGTTCGTGTCAATCACTCCTCTTGAACTTGACTGGAGGCTCACTGACTCGCAGCGACTGCAGTGGATAGTCGTGGTACTCAGCCTTGCCTGACTGTCAGAGCTTAACAGACCAAACCAATTTACAGCTCTAGGAAGCAATGAATTAAAATGGAACTCCTAGTGAAGCATTAGTTGAAGCTGCTGCCACTGCAGGTATTCTGTTTCAGTTTTTTTAGCGTAATGCTAATTGATACACTCACCCTGAATGAATAGGGCTGGAAGAAAGAGCCACATTGTCCAAGTTTTCAGGGCCCCAGCTTAAGCGATAGGAATTCCTTTCAGCTTCTTTGGCCAGAGTTGTTACCTTGGTAAGCAAAAAACCCTCCTTTTTACTACAATAAAATGAATTCATCAACGAAACAACAAGAAGATGTATCTTACACAGCAGTGCCTAAAGTCTTTAAAATTTTTTTTTCAAAAAGAAAACAAAGGAGTAATAATAGCATTAAGGTATTAGAAACCCCTTACTGTAACATTTTATACTTGCTCAAAGTGGTCCCACTGGAACGAATGTTGTGATTTACCAAAGTGGCAGTTCCTAAATCTTTTGGTTGGTTGGTTGGTTGCTTTTTTAACTATCAAGATAGGATCTTTGAGGACAATGGCCTTGAGTTCATTAGATCCCCTGATTATTTAGCCCAATGGCAGTTAGCATAATTCAAAAATCAGTTAAAATGAAGAACATTATAAGAACAGTCCCTGTATTACATGCACACAGCTTATCCAGTTCTTTTGGAATAGAGGTTAATATTGCACAGCATAATGTGCCATTAAATATCAACGGAAATCAGAGAGATTTATATTAAAATAAACAAAGCAGCATATACCACACGGTCTCATCAGCACAACTGAAACTGTAATCTTTCTCTATTTCTGTATTTATCCAACGTAAAGAGAATGTGCTTACCTGCTGGCTGGGGATCACGACCGTCTCGTCGATCATGGCGCTGTCCCTCAGGTAGGAGGCATGGCTCAGCGTGTGGGACCTGTCTGAACTGAAGGATCGCAGGCTGGCAGGTTGGTAGGGTGCCATAGCAATGTATCAGCAGTACAGATGATGTTGGAAAGGTGGCATGATAGATCGAGTGGGAGAATGAAAAAAGCGTGCTATTAGCAAGATGATGTAGCTTCCAGGGGGAGCAGATAATAGTCACGGGGGGGAAAACAGGGCTTTACAAAGCTGTGCTGTGCTGCCTTTCTAAGGGCCACAAAGCCTTCTGACCAACTTATTTCCTTCCAAATGCAGAACCTAGGGATTCATCTAGATGACAGTTTATTTTATATTTACAAATACTTTATACTTGGCTTTGTGGTGTGATAGAAAGAGCATGAATTTCCTTCTTTCTTATAAGAATTTATTTTAAGTAAGGCTCTTTGGAGAAGCTCTCTCTCCTGCTATGTCACACAAGCAAACCCCTAAGGAAAACCAGAATGCTAACATCTGAAGAAAAGCTGAAATGACTCGTTCTGATACTTTCTTCTGATTTACTCTCTCCTCTTAAACCTGTAAATAAGGAAGCTGGACATTGTCCCCTGGAAGGTACACACAGCAAGGTGAATTGTGGCCAGCCGCAAGCTGCTGTGTGAAACACAACTCTGCCTCTGGATGCCAACAGCATCTCCAGAGAGGCAGTGCAAACATGAACGTTGCTTTCTCTGCACCACAGAACACTGGCTGCTGTAGCAATGGGAGACACAAGACAGTAAAGAAGCTGCTTCCAAGCACTGGCTCAGAACGAACCGGCAGCACCCGCTAGCAAAAGCCAAGGAAATCAAATAAGCCACCACAGAAGGACACATGGAGGTAAACGGGGTTTCTGCTACCAAACAGCACTAGTTTTGTCCTTTAAATATTTCCTAGCAGCAGTATTACAACAGTGATTTTTAAGAACAGATCAGCCACTGTCAGATGACGTACGTGTGCTCTGCGATGTCGTTCAGTATTTTCAGGGATAGAATCCGTGTAACTGAAGCCAGTTTTGTTTTCGTGGCTCACACATCCATGAGTAGTACTCACAGTGACTAACACACTGGATCAGAACAATAGGCCATTTATCTAGATACGCAGATTTTTTAAGGCATAATTAAATTTTCAGCAGTTAGCAATAAATTGTCATGTGTACATTATGGACACGAGATTCGAGTGCTTGAAATGCAGATCTTGTTGGAAATCATATTTTACCAACTGATTCAGACCAGTCAGCCTTTTTTATAACAGCTACATTCACTCTATTTTTTTTGATCCATTTTTTGAAGCAAATGGTTATCCCATGTTTATTAGAAATATATGACATCAAAGAAAAATCAAGTCTATTGACCACTGACTTATACCAATGGCCTGCTTCGCATACAAGATGGACTGGACACCAAAACCAGGTACTACACAAACATGAGCCTTAGGAAAGTCTTGAGAGAAAAAAACCAAACCAACAAGAACAAGTCTCTCTTACATGTCATGAAATGTCTTCCACCTAGACAAGTGGAAGAGGCGAGACATGTAAGGCTGGTTTTAATGGAATTGTGCATTTCTGGAATGAAATTCTCATCCCATTAAAACAACCAACAAAATTTCAGCAGGGACAGAAGTTCCCCCTAACTGTCTACAAATAACATTTCAGGGAAAAAAAATAAAAATGAAAGGGAATCTTGACTGAAGAGTATTTTGGTTAAATGTTTTGGGGTGAACTGGGAAGGCAGAGTAGACCTTGCTTGTTCATAACAACGGTACTTCAGTGGACATTTGTTCTTTGGTCAAAAAATAAGCCTCAGTAGCAGAACCCTTTTGCCATCATTATCCTTTATTCATCTCAATGTTTGACACTTGCAGAGCTGCTTTGCTGCGCCATGCAATGCTTGCACAAGGTTCACCATCCAAGCTGTAGGTTCTGCTATTCAGCTAGTGTCATGTCCTGGACAGATATGGAATGAGAGGAGGTGTGTACTAGATCTGACTGGTTATCTCTGTGGTGATTTGGTTCATGTTCTCCTGCAAGTACCTGGCGCTGCTACTACCACCACTACAAGCAGCCCAGCACATACCCACTATGTAGAGTACCTGGATGTAAGCTCCAGTAAATATCCTCAGTGTATAAATACATCAAGGGTATAGACTTTATCTATAGGCAAGGTGTGCACAAGCATGACTAAGGTCTGCAGTAAATTAGAAGTTTCAATTTCCTACTACACTTCATTTCCAAACTAGTGTTCAGGTGGCACTGCCCCTCTTCTGTGTGCTCTACCAGCTCCATGAAGAGCAAAAAGCCAGTAGCAGTTACAAGGCCTGGGCTTATGAGACTTGGAGATAAAGGTACTGACTGAAACGGCACTGCAGTTACAGAACGGTACAGGCACTGAACAAAACTTATTACTATTGTAATAATTCTTCAGGAACCCTGTTTTGGTTTTGTTGGTTTTTTTAAAAACAACCCTAAATTGCAGAGGCAAAACTAATGTCTAAATACAGATTCTTTCCAAGTCACAGGGCTGTGGGGTCAATAGCATCTACTTGGCCCGAGACTGAACTGTGGAACCCAGGGATGCCACAAAGCTCCTGAACATCAGAGTGTGCTGGGTGATGCACAGGCCTGTATCACCCGCCTCTTCTGAGCCATGAATGAGGCCCAGGTGGGACCCAGGAAATCAGAGCAGCGTGCTCTAGCCAAGTTTCCAGTCTGGATGACTGGGAGGCCATGGAGCAGTACACATTCACTTGCCAGCCTAGACAGAGCTCTAGCCATTTCTAGTCCCACTGAGTGTATCCCTTGTTGTGGGAAGTGTATGTTGGTTCAGAAGCTGGGAAAAGAACCTGGTATGACTGAAAACTATAAATCAGCCTTGAAAACATTTCTCTATTTAAATAAAGACTGAAAGCCTGTCACAGCGTGACCTTTCTAGACAAGAGTATTGTTGGATCAGCATTCACCACTACCTATCACCCTCGTTGGAGACTGTGACTATCTCCAACAGCAGCATTGTTCATCTGGTTCTCCACATCGACTTCCCAGCACACAGCAGGCCTCCAAAATGGATGAACACAGACAGGTGCCATAAAAGCACATAGAGACAAGATGTTGTCATGCCACGTAGTACCTACCTGGGCATGGTGCTAATGAAAGCGTACGGAAACGAATGAAGGGGAGAGAGAAATAAAATAAACAGGGGAGATGGTTACAAAAGAAAGAGATATGTTTTTAAATCAAATTTTTTAATGCGTAAAATCACATGGGTCTAGACTGTTTATACTATTTTGCTTTACTGAATTTCTTGAAAAACCAAAGCCAGTATAATGCAATGACAATTATATTGAAGCAAAAGCAAAATAATTTAAGCAGTCTCTGTGAATATTCTTACAACCAGTAACCTGAGAGTGACAGAAAATGAGACCATGGATTTCGAAAGATGTACTTTTTTCTTTCATTCTTTCTCCCTTTGTAAGTTTTCTTCCTTTCAATAGAGTCATGCTTGATACAGGATGTGAAATAACTTTCATACAACACAAAATAAAACATCAATTACATGCCTGTGAAAATCTGCTGAAAGCCACTGACAGTATTTAACAGCTAAAATGTTCTAAACGGGAGCAGAAACTGGCTTAACACTTCCCTACCCGACCACTTCTGTACAACATCTTAGAATTAAAAAAAATAATAAAATAAAAACTTTGTTAGCATTGAAAACTCATGATAAAAGGTTTGAATTTTAAAGCTTTCTGATGTAGTTCAGCAACATCCTCCCCAGCTTAAAAAGCCACACAGTCACTTTCAGTGGCTTCACTAAAGCCCTCTAAAAATCAACAAAAACTCCAAGCTTCTAAGACCTGAATGACGCGGGATTTACACATGCTGTGAGGCAAACCCAACTGCTTCCGGACATCTTTTGTCCCAGCAGCAATTCCTAGCCCACTGAAGTAACCAGAACGGATCCTACTGATTTCACTGAGCTTCAGAAATGCTGCCAGAATTACAATCAAGGCTGGAAAATGAGGTGGATTAAAAATTCCTTCTGTTGCCAAGATCTCAACTTTTTTTTTTTAACTTTCCCCCCCCCCTTTAGTGAACCCCAATTCTAAAGGCAGTAAGTCTGGAGACATTACTGATTTACAGTGAACTGTCATTTTCAAACAGGGATGACTGGGCAGCCTATTCTAAATGAGAACTGTGGGCGCTGATCTGCCAGTCTGAGTCTACACTGACACTCACTAATAAAGGCTCTCATTCTGAAAAGAGAACGCTCTCTTTTTTGCAGACTATAGTGACATTCTTAAAAAAAAATTCAATAAATTAAAGCTACAGGCATCATTATTCCACCAATACGTCCAGGCTGAAGTTCAGCTTGTTCGGTACAAGCAGATCAGTAAGTTTTCTGGACTGAACACATATTCTTTTTTCTAATTCTTTGAAAAATGTATTTACAACATAAATACTGTGCGGTGCCAGTAAAAGGCAAACCATTCTCTTTCCTGCCACTTCAACCATGATGACACAAAATGAATCAATGTGCTTGCTGACCGTATACTCCCTGCCAATCCCATGTAGAATGACAAAGTCCATGGCTCCTTTCCTTCTATCTATAGCCAGCAAACTACTCTAATAACCAGCTCACCTAATGCTACAACACCCTGTCCACCTTGCCACCCATCCCCTGTCTCAGGACAAGAGGGGATGGGGATGATTCATAAGCCAGGTAGACTCTTCTTCCCGTGCCTGGCCACAAAGACAATAAAGCAAGCTGTGCTTTGGTTTTGTTTTTCTTTTCTTTTTCAAGAACCAAGTAAGAATCACAAATCCTTCACTAGACTCTGACTACAGCATTAGTGCCAAATGTCGTCTTCATTTCTGGACTGGGCAGGAAATATTCCTCCTGACCATACCTTCTTCCTACAAAGTGCCACAATGACATGCCTAAAAAAGAAACGTTGACAAGTGCATCCCACGTCTCCCTTGAGTTAATGAGACTCTGAAAAAGTGATGTCAAACAATTATAACAAAACGTGTGCACAGTTACCATAAGAAAAGATAACGTGTCCAGGGAAATACCTGTCAGATCGTCCTCCTTCCAGGCTGTACCTTAGGTAGTTCATACCATCTAAGAACTGGCTGCTTGGTAAAGAGTCATCTCCCAGTTCTCTGAGGTCTTCTGGCCTAAGGTACTCTCCTCCATCTCCTGTCATTGTGTCATCACCTTGAAACCAACCAGAGAAGGGACAGAGATAAGCGCACACACAAGCTGGATTTCATTTACATGTTGGGATCTAACAGCTGAATGGCACAATCATCAGGAAGGCATTTTCCACTCGGGAAACACTGCAAACCACAAGCAATTAAAAGTATTTAATGAAAATGCCACATCAAGCAAGACTTGAAAAGAAAAAAAATAAAAGAAATCAAAGTGATTAATCAATTAGATTTAATCTAATTTTTGCTGTTGCACATAGTGGTAAGGGACAAATTTCTTTGCTGCTCTCTAAAGCATGCTCTCTCTGTTCCTCTACCCGTTTTAGCTCTCTGGTATCACAGCCTGACAGTCTATGATCAAATATAACCATTTACTTGACTGTAAGCTACGTGTTTTCAGCTGAAAAGGTGTTTTCTGTGGCCTTGTGCCTGACAGGTGCAAATCCTAATTTCAACTCTCCTTTGTCCAGACTCCCTATCACATGAGGCTGTCTCACCTGTGTTCCAACCTCCTTCTGTGATCAGCAAAAAAACTCTTATTTCTAAAACACGGCAATATCCAGAAACTGGAAATAAGCTCACATGCACAGATGGTCACGATCATTAATCAGAAAAGTAATTCCTAACGAATCGAAGCCTAAATGATCACTGGTTATCTGACAGAGGAACCTTTTTGCATAGATTCTGAGTAACAGGGTTTAACTTTTTTTTCAAGTCCAAAATGATTTTCCCCAGGAAATTCTGTTGATATGAAGTCAGTTTGCTTTCCCCCAGCAGACTAACCAAACAGATTACTTTGGAGATGTTTCTTTTCATTCCCATTTGCAACACGGTTTCTCTCCACAGTTTCTGCCTGGAGAATTCCATCGTTTTCCCGATGGTTAATTACTACTTAACAGTCTGCCAGAGGCTTGGTGTGACCCACAGAACCGCACAACGTGACCCTAGGCTGCCAAATCTTCAAACCTTCTCATTTTCTAAGCGGCATGGGCAAATGTGAAGAACCTCAAGTCCAGTTACATGAAGTAGAGGGGAAGGGTCTTCAGGGGTTACGTGCTCCAGCTGCAGTAATTCCCCCCGAAATACCAAGAAACACAAAGGACTGTAAAGGCCAGCTACGTGGTACCCACGCTATTTCAAACAGAATTCATTTATTTGGGCACCAGGACAGCTGCCACTTGGGTGTTTTAAAGCCTTAATAAAACAAAACTGCAAAAAACCCAATTATTGTTACTGCTGCTATGTCTGGTAGAGCATCTTCCTCCTCCCTGCACAGTGGTACTGGTATGACAAGCCATAGGAGTGGTGCTCACTGCCAAAGGAAGAAATCTTTAGTTTTGTTTTCATTAAACAAATCAAACTAGTTTTTTCTAGCTTGATGTTTCAGCTATATAAATAAATAATTGATAATTTGTCATCTAAAACTAAGTCACCTTTGGGGGTTTTAAGACTTGTGGTACACACGTAAAAATGAGACCTAAATCTTTTCAGTGTAACAACAAAAGCTCTTGAAATTTCCATCTGCCCACATTAAGAGGGAGAAACTGGGCACAGTTTCACAGAAAACAATAAAATGCATTTAATCATCGCCTGTTTCCTGTCTTCTGACAGCTGATGCCTCCTGCTTCCTGGGAATGTCACATTATAAAGCATGGGGCTTAGTGAAAACTTGGAAGATATTAAGGCAACGCTGTTAATCAAACAGTAAAAAGAATTTCAAGTTATATTTCAAACAAGCTAGATACTTATAATCACGCCAGACATTCCATGCAACAAAGGCATAATCTTCACCACTTTCATCACAGCCACATCCTTTCAAAGAAAATAAATAAATAAAGCCAAACTCTCCTCTTATTTCAGCTTTGGCCTCTCATCTGAGCGTTGTCAGAGCCGGGTCTGAGGAACACTGGCTGTTTGATGTGAGGGAACATCTGCAAGCAGTAACTAGGCTGTCCATGAACAGCCGTGGGTAGGGACAGTCGTTACTGTTCCTACCACGGCTTCAGAGCAGGGCTCTGCTGGTAACACAGCTCACTTCCTAACACACCAGTCCTGAGCGGCTGAACTACAAGGTCAAGTCACTCCTCGCCAGCCCCTGGTGCCCTTCTGTTTTTCCTTAATGAGATGAACTCCCAAAGCAACTAGCACCTTCTTGTATAGGAAGGGAAAAAAAAAAATATGTGTTTATTTAAGTCTAAATGCTTGTGTAGCAACATAACATTTCATACAACTGGGATTTCCCCACTCACTTTAATTCCTGCTCTGCAGGGCAACTGCACATACGCAAAGGGAATTATTTGGAGTCTGTGTAACAAGCCCTGGTGAGGCCACATCTGGAATATTGTGTCCAGTTCTGGGCCCCACAGTTCAGGAAGGACAGGGAACTGCTGGAGAGAGTCCAGCGTAGAGCCACCAAGATGATGAAGGGAGTGGAGCATCTCCCTGCTGAGGAAAGGCTGAGGGAGCTGGGGCTCTTTAGCTTGGAGGAGACTGAGGGGAGACTTGGGCTGGTGAATTCACATGTACCCGACTGCAGAGCTGTGCAAAGGCACCAGCAGTGCCAGGCAGCTGGCCCGAGCTGGCATCCCCGCGCAGCTCCGCACCCTGATGTGCAACACAGGTGGCACCAGCCGGGGAACTCTCCCACCCTGCTGGTTTGTGCTCTAGAGGCACTCCAGAAAAACCAAACAGCTATTCTCACTGACTCACGAGACCCTGAACCTTCAGGAGCTGCTGGCACAGAAATGGAATTACAACAGCAGCACTGGCATCACCCCGCAGAGCTTCACGGGGCTCTGACAGAGCCTGGCACAACGGCGAGGCAGGAAGCACGCAGTTCAGCCGACGAGGAGCGGTCAGTGCTGCACTTATCCCGGGATGGCACAGTCAGTCAGTCAGGAAAAAAACAGACAAAGTTTTTTTGAACCTTCCCTACTGTCTTTTCCAATGCCTGGAGTTTTTGCTGTTTGCCTAGAGTGGGGAGCAAGAGGAAACTCCATTGCCAGTCCCTCTCGAAGCCATACAGAGCGGTTTTCAAAGTCCACATTAAAACAGAGCCAACCAATCAACTTACAAAACCCCACAAGTAATTAACTTTATGCTCAAGTCAGCAATATTTATATGACATCTCTTACTGGTCTGCTCCACTTTTTTTTAACATTTTATGCTGACCACATATTATTTCTGTGTATCACGAACCCATAATATGCAAATATAGCAATGGATCTCAATTGCTGCTTTCTGAGATGCCTGTTAGCAGGAAGGGAAGCACCTGGCCACTCGGACAGTAAATATTTGCCTTACCCTAACCAAGTAGCACAGAGAAAATGAAAAGCTAGCTTTGATGCTGGTGATTTCACATGTTTGAACACAGGTTTGGAGCATTATAAATCACTGAATGGACTACTAAGAGGAACAGGCCACATGCTGAGACCACAAATCTGCTCCTTCAGTGACAGTCTGGCTGAACACAAACACACTGAAACTGGAGACCCATGCTGAATATTGCTGTACTCTGCAGTCTTCTTAAACTCTACAAAAGGGAGAGGTATGTCCTGCCTACACAACTGATTAAATCAAGCAACAATGAACCACTCTGAAATCAAAGCAGCATTTACAAGACAGTAGCTTTGAGGCACCCAGACACACGCAATTCTCAGCTTAGCACATCAGTATTGGCTCACGGGAGAAGTGTTTCTTCAATGTTTCTAAAACAGACTAGTTTTTTGGTTTGGTTTTTTTTCCCAGGAATTATCCTCTGATATCAGGGAGCTATGCAAATGTTTGATGAAGTAAGCAGTTGTAATATTTTCCCCACACCATTCTGGATATGCATCTACAGAGTTAACTTGTTTAGGGAAGCTTCAACAAAGGCAGTTCCTACCATTCCTAGAGTTCTCCTGCTATGGAAAGTGAACTGCAAAATACAGCTGCTGTATGAGAAGGGTTCTGGGATTGTCTGTCAGAAAACACAGCACAAGTAGAGGCAAAATTAAGAAAGAAGGAAGGGAAGAAGGAAGGGAAGAAGGGAGAAAAGAGGGAAGGAAAGAGGGAAGGAAAGAGGGAAGGAAAGAGGGAAGGAAAGAGGGAAGGAAAGAGGGAAGGAAAGAGGGAAGGAAAGAGGGAAGGAAAGAGGGAAGGAAAGAGGGTTGTGATAGAACCACCAGAAATTGCTTTTAATAAAGGTTTTTAAAGCCAGACACAGTTACACGAGTTAGCCAAAATCATTGTTTTCTCTGCAGTATGCAGATAACTCTACAGCTCCCCACATAAGGGCTGCTCCTTAAAAATAACAGATGGAGAAGGGACAGCTATGGCAAGCACAAATGTTTGTGGAATATCTAAGTCCTGAAGCATCTTTAAAGGAACGTAGAATTTCTCTGACACTTTCGTTGGACACCTTCAGTTCCCTCGGTCAATCCTCTATTGACCTTCAATCAATCCTTTGTTTAATGCCCCCCCCTCACTAGAAGTTTCCCTGAATTACAGTTTGGTTAACACTTCAAATGTCTTTATTTGTAGCCAGTCAGGAAAGTAGGGTTTCAGGTATGGTTTCGTGCACAGTTTCATGCACTGATACATGACTTCACATGAATCATCGTGTCAGCTATTAGCAGCTCGATGCAGCACTTCCAGAAAGACAGAAGGTGAAGCACATGGAAAGGAAAACACCTGTGTGTTTACCCTCCAGGATCTGCAGGGAGGGGAAAGCGCCTTGATTTTGTTTTCTTGCAAATTAAGCTGCTTCAAAACGAATTCCAGTATTTCACCACTATGGTATTTATAAAATTGCTACGGGGGATCTAGGTAACAAAGAATAAAAGCACTGCCGTTTCACAACGGGACCAGAACATGCTGGGGGAAGCAACGGAGAACTCATTAGCTTTTTGTTCCATCAGAACACTGTTTTCTTCTCAGGGAAGAGGAAAATTCACCCTAAATCGAGTAAATATTTCCCATGAAATAGGCAATTTCATCCCAATACGAAATACCCTGGGCACTAATGAAGTAAAGTTTGTTCTAGTACACCTATCTGTGACTCCCAACAAACCTGCTGACCAAGGAGACTCTGCACGCATTCAAGTGAAAAGAGGGTTGAAAAAGTATCTTCCTTCTTCCCAAGGATACAAAGCATTTACTAATTATACCTTTGTGAAACTCACAGGGCAAGTACTGCTATTCTATGTAGCACTTCTAAAAATATGTCTAAAATGTTATGTACTGACACACAAGTCATCTTTGACAGGAACAATAGCCAGATGCCTGCTGCCCATAGAATGGGTAATGCTCCTCTGGCTGGGAGAGCTCACTGAAATACAAAATACCTCTAAGTACTGTCAACAGCCATAAAATCTTTAGCTAATTAATATAAGTGTAAGAGCAACCAGTTCTTCTTAATCATGAGTAGGAATAATATCCAGTAGTTTTAAAGACAGGTTTAGATCAGATGGAACAGAAAGCAAAACACTGCAGCACAGTATTGGATGTTGTGTGTGCTAAACAGAATTTGCTCTTGGGATTTCACAGCATGGTCTATTCTTTATCTGTATCCTGGCATTTCACATCCATGTTAATTTAACTCTAACATGTGAGTTGGCAATGACCACTGTAGCACAGCATATGCAAACTCTTCTTTTTTGTTGGGGTTTTTTTTACCCACACTTAATTTTCTGATAAATTCATTGTTTTCGGTGCTTGTTTCTCCCTCTCTGTACTTGAGCGCTTGTTATTTGCTTTTTGAACCATTTTATGGCTACAAGATATGAGAACACCCTTAAATACAGGAGAATCTTCAGCCTTTCTTGAGAGCTAAGGAAATGCAAGCCATCTGCATTCTGCACCAGTTGAAATGTTTTAGCTGCTCTTTACATATTTCCTTGCTTGGTGAGAGTTAGTGTAGGAACCCCAAGGTCTGGAATCTCCAAAACTTGAGGCAAAGCTTTTGCCTCTGGTCAACAAAGTGCTGGTGGACACACAATTATGCACTGTAACTGCTTCCCAAGCAAAATACTTATCACCAGTGATGAACAAGCTCCACAACCAGACCTGAACTACTTACTTGCTCAAGTACTTATGTTCAACTTCAGAACGATGTCATCACAGCTTGCAGCTTTACCGCCTCACGGGAATTTATTTCAGAACACACTCTGTCACTTCATAGCAGCTAAAACCACAGCATGACAGAAAACTCACCGCTAGCCTCTTCTAAAGACTACGCCATCACTTACAGGTTCATCCTCTTCATTAAAAAAGTTCTGCAGTCTTCCTGCCCCCAGCTCTTTTATGTCCCTGTGACAAGTACCATCCGTGCTAAGAATTTTCGCAACATCCTGAGTGTTTTGCCGGTAGAAACAGATTTTACAAGGACAACGGCGTGAAGTGCTTTAACTGTGAGCAACCTGCTTAGCAACCTGCAGCAGCATCACAGAGGCACCATCAGAAGGAGTGCTCAGCTCTGAGCCTGCAGCAGCAACGTGCCAGAGCACCTACGTCCTACCTGCCAGCGACTGACAAACAACAGGTGTCAGATGGTAACAGCAGAGAACGTTAATTCAAAGCACGGGAGAGTGTTAGTCATGCTGGATGGCCACAGAAAGTTCTGCCAACATATTCAAATACAGGTAATAAATCTTGGGATTTTCTGGCTTCCCCTCCTCCTCCCACCTTTCAGGAAACACACACCCAACCACACTTCAAAAGTGAGGGAAAGGAGCAGTGTTAGGCACCCAGATTATGCAAATTCATGTTGCTTCAACACAAAAAAAAATACAACAAACAATCTCAGTTAAACAAAAAGAGAAGGTTTGTAAGTCTTACTCCAGGAACTTCTGCTAACAGCACCTGGGCCACTATATGCTTCACCATCACTGAAGCGTTCATCATCAGAGTGTTTGAAGGCTGTACAACATACAAATTGGTTTCAGAAAAAGGAATACCCTGTGTTAATCCTGGAGAAGCAGAAGGGTACACTAGGCTTTGCGGATTTAAAGGTGGTTAAATGGTAGTTCAAAAGATTGGGCAAAAATTCAACAAAGGGAACATAATGTTATAAACAATTTAAAAGCCATTTATCACAGTAATTACACAAGTAGTTGAATGTTTCTTAAACAGAGAAAATGTAGCAAAAACATGCCCAAGATAAATTATTTCAGTGATCATGATGCAGCAGAAAACAATTTCTTTTAAATCACACTTATCTGCTTTCGCTTGCAGCTTTACATTAAAAAAATAAAAAGTAGTATCTGGAACCTAAACATCATGTTTTTCTCAAGAGTGTAACTCACTTATCAGCACAAATCCCATTTCAACAAGTAATACAAGCAGTTGAGGAACATGAATGCCAGTAACTTCCAGCACCATTCAGAGCCACAAGTGCATTTGTGTTCTTTGTAAAAGGAAAAAACCCAGCCCTGTAACCTGTGTTCCTTTTTGAAATTGTCACTCTACAAATTATTTGCATGAAATAATAATAACCATTAAATGGCACAGATAAGATACTGCAATATTAATTAACACTGCCAGGAGTGAAAAAGAACTGAGAAAATTCTTGCAAATGTGTGTTTATTTCTCAGATGCCGCTGTGGATAAAATCTGTAACAAGTCACTGGTGAACTTTTGGAAAGGGTTATTTTTAAGCTATTCCTTAATCCTGTGCTGTATAAAACCGCAGTACTTTAGGAATCCCTCCAGAAGGTCACAGAAATTTTCTTGGGACTTGGCTAAATGGCACAACAGATGCCTCCTGTCCATAAACACAACAGACCCTGAAACCAAAGTGCCAAACTTCTTAGCACGTTGTTGCTTCAGGTCACCCTGTATGTATCTGTGATTCGCGTGTGCCAAAAAGCTCCCTCAAGGGAACTGTCTCCTCACCTTCCACCTTATGCATCTTCTTACACAAATGTTTCCAATTAGGCAGAACTTCTAGATATATGTATCTGAAATAGGTGGCACTCATCCAAAAAAATGTACTGCTCAAATTCCTCTTTATGGGAGGGTCAAACCCAGATCTGGGACAACTCTACGTTTAAATTTGAAAATCTGAAGCCAGGAAATGTTCTCACGTGTTGATTTGGTTCAGATAAGCTTTTTTTCTGAAACAGATGTAGGGGTCCAGGATTTTGGTTTGGGTCAACTTTTGGCATCTTTATTCAAATGCCATAATGACTAGATCATTAAAAAAAGGCCATTACATGGAACTTCATTGCAAGCACTGTGAAATGAAAAAGCCAAAGTACTTAAGCAGCTATCTGGGGCCTGTATTACAGGTCACGTATGTGATATGGAACAGGAACTCTGCTAAGTTGCTCACCTTCTTCATCTGAAACATCCAGGACCTCAGTCATTGTCTCGGGGACATTTAGCTTGTGCTTCTCTGTTACAGTCTGCAAAGACAGAATCATCAATCCTCAAATTAATCACCAGAAGAAGACACAGAGTTTTCAGCAGGATACTTCCAACAGCAACAGCAGTGGGATCTGCTTTAGTATTGGTAACTTTATTTTTCATCTTTACCTCAGAAGCCTATTCTCAGTGCTGTATAAGGTAACATTTATTCTGGTAGAAAAGTAAAAAAAAAAAAAAAGATAATGAGCTGATCAGATGAATAAAAAAAAAGAAAAGAAAGCTCACAGCAAATATATTTATAAATGATGCATGTAGAACAATTCAGCTCAATGTCTCCAAGATGATTTTAAAATGAATTAGGTAATGTCTACGGAAAAGCTTCAGAAAGTTGTATGTGGCATATGGAAATAATTAAATAGTAAAGCATTTGGAAATGAAGTTATGAATGATGTGAAATTTTTAAACTAAAAAAAGATGTGAAGGATTTACACAGATCACATTTCCTCCTCCCCCCAAAGTGACTACACTGCATATTAATGATATCCTTTTCATACATCATGTATATTCTCCCGAATCACATATACATCAGGGGGAAAAAAAAAAGTCATGTGAAGATTCTGATATATTTTGTGCAACTAAAAGCTTAAAATATTGTGATACAAGGCAAGTATGGACTGAGGACTGCTGGGAGGACGCTGTTTGAGTGCACAGAGCAGCAGAACACTGGAAGATTTTTATTTTTTTTTAAATATGATTTTATCTTCATAAACAACTTCCAGGAGGAAACAGATGATGTTCAGGGGTGCTGAATCAAGACCGAGGACATCCTTTTAGCATCGAGATACACAATGGAGAAAGAGATGAAGAACATAATGAGAGAAATTGTAGGAAGCCCAAGGTGTGAAAAAGTTGCCTGCAGGAAACTCTTCAGCGTGTTATGATACAGGAGACAAAATGCCAAGGACTTAAAAAAGAGCAGTCACCAGAACAGCATTACTCACAACAGAAAAATAAACATTTCCCTGGCTCCACCCAGATCTGCAGCCAGTCAGCTGAACTGGGGAGCTGAGGAAGCCCTGTAAGGTACGTAGGAGCAGATGTAACATCAGGAGGCCGTGCCTCTGGTGAAACTCCCCCTGGGGTAGCGCTCTGCTCCCTACTGGGGATGGGGTCTATCGAGCAGAAATTTACATTACATGCAGAAAGTGAAAGAGCATACATAATCTGATGGACAATTAATGTCAGCCAAATCCTGAGTCCCTTGTGCAAGATGCTTTTGGGAAAATGCCTGTTGATCTCAAGTGATGAAGTCAACAGCAGTTTTTGTTGCACAAAACTCAGGAGGTACCTCCCGATTCTGTTTTATAGTTCTGTGGTTCTAACAGACTGAGAAAGACAGCATTCTTGATTCTTGTAAGATACTGCACTTTTATAAATAACAAAGTTATCCACAGTGTCATTGTTTTGGAAATAAGTCTGCTTTACATTTTGGAAGTGCATTTAACTGTGACAGCAGTTTTCCACTTACCCTCCTGAGGTAGAGGGAAAGAACAACGCCCTTTGCTTATTTGAAGCAATCCCAATTAGGCCTCCTAAAATTCATTCCTCCCCGTGATTCAAGACAAGCAATTATTTCTGTTGCACTGTGTTTCCTAACACGTGTCCTGTGTTGAAAATTAAGTTTAGATTCACCCACCAATTGACTTTTTCCCCCCTGCATTCCCATGGCTTTCCTCAGATAGCAATGTCAGGCAGCAGTAGGGTGACAAAGCCAGCGAGGACAGATGGGGAGGGTGCTGTTGTTCAGGTGACGCTGACCTCGTCTCTTCAACAACACAGCAGTAAGTTAACAAGTACATGATAAATTAAAAAATAAATCACTGACACTGAGCTAAAGAAATAAATTCAGCTGCAGGGGCCGGTGTGTTTTTCGAGTGAAGTGGAAAGCACTGTATGTGAGTAGCAATTTATTGGCACTGTAACCGTAATTGCCACTGCAATTGTATCCACACAAAGAGTTCTGCACATTCTCTGTTGCCAGTTCTTATGTTCCCCACGCAAAGTAACTGAGAAGTCAGGGAAAAAAACCCAAAGGCAGGAGGAAGTGACCAAATTCTGAACAAAGGGGAAAGAAGGGGTCTGCTTAGGAGCCACAAAGGCTTTTGGTGTTTTTTTTTTCCTATCTGCTGCATGACCAAAATTTATTTAAGAAAACCTGGTTCCCAATCTTAGCTTATGTACAAAATCCACTGGATTAGAAGAAGACAGAAGCGAAAGGGTGTTACAATACACCAGCTGCAGGTACAGAGGCACGTTGTATATGGTCTTTCTATTAACTCAGATCTGCAGAACCTAGTAACTAAGGTTTATTTATCATGATATCCATTATTCATAAATTAGCTTTTTTAAAGGCCTACATAATAACAATCTGGTCTCTGACTGAGGCGCTCAGACATTATTATTTATTTACAGAGAAGTAATTACACTATATTTACTTCTTGATCTTGCCTTCAGTCAGAAAAAACATTATTAGATAATTTAACAATTGAAACAAAGTTTGGAAAACAGAATCAAGAGAGTGTCTTGTGTGTGGGTATGCACGTGTATGTGTCAGAAGAACAGGAAAATCTGTAATGCTATCTCTGGAATGCTGAACTCTGCAAGAATTATTAATTCTACATTAACTTTTAATCTAATACTATAATTTTGTCATTGGTAAGTATATTAGACATGTCAAATACTCTCAAAATTTAAACCCCATATCTAACCCCATGAATGGCCCGCTTTGAAAACTGCTCAGTGTGTATTTCTCAAACTCCCCACTGCTTGGAGTGACTGAGCATTCACTTCTGTACCTTACTTCAGGCTTCTGTATTTGAGACTTCCATTGTAAGGCCAGATTTTCATCTGCTGGCATAGAGTGATTCAGAGATACGATTCAGGTACAGAAACCTAGATGTACACTCAGTGATCACTCACTCAACAGCAGGATACTGTCAACAATCTCAAAGCTTCTCATTTATTCATGTGTCCACCTGTTTGTATAAATACCCCCAAACTTAACTGCATGGCAAACCTCTGAAAGTCCAGTTTATTCCAATTTCCTATTCCTCTCTAATCTGTGAGTAGAAATAAGTGCACTGTATCCTCTCTATTGCTTTATATTCATGTGGCTCCACTAATAATAACACTAATGCAAGTAAGAGGGAAATTTGTTCACAGCTAGACCAAAGGCTTTGGCACTGGAGATCTTTTCCTCATCTCAAATGGCAGTGACTGGAATATCAATAAAGCACCAGTAAGTCTAACATCCTCCACGCATCACTCAGCTACAACCTTAGAGAATGAAGTAGCTATGGTGACAGCACCTTTTTTTTTCAGTGCTAAATGCTGTGTTCTGGTTTGGCAACACCAATCTCACCATTTGGAGAACTTTATTGCAGGCAGTGCCTGTTCTTTATCCCTCCTTTTTAGCACTTGTTCTAAATTATGTTTAATCAACATTCCCCACCACGACCACCACCACCAGAGGTTTATAGTCTATATATCCCTCAGGTACAAGCTTCAGACAAATTCACAGCTAAAAAAATCTGCTGAGTTTACTGAGGCTTCCCATCTGACTTATAAAAGCAGTGCTCTGTACACAGACACGGTCCAAGATTTCACATTTCTTTTCTATGTAAAGCATTAGAGGTCAACTATGCAAGTCAGGTTCAGTATTTGATTCAGTCCTAACCTCCAAACATCTGGTAACTGGTAAAAAAAAATAATCTATTACCCTCAAAGTTTACAGAAAGTTTTATCCAAAGTAAATAACTCGCAGGTGCCTTCTTGTAGTGTAATCCCTATTCCTCCACAGCATCTCACACCTGCATGTGACAAGGTACAAGGCTCCACAGTGCAACACAACCTACGACAGAAAGAAGTGACAACTTCCAGCAGGCACTTCTCATGGGAAAAGCGTGCCAGGACACAGCACAGGCAGCAGCAAATGTGTCACCTGGGGCTAAAAAATACACTTCTGAAAAGAGCTCAAGTTTCTCAAAAACTGTCACCTCAGTTTTCCTTTTTTAAATCTCTGAGTAGATGCATATGTGTTTATGCACATCCATGTGTGATGTGCTATATGATTAAACAAGAACACCAAATAAATACCAAGAAAACCGTACAGTCTTTATTTATTAAGAGACTTCTGGAATTACACTGGAATTCCTTGTCCAAACCTGACTCAGCCTGGTCTTTGCAGGTAATTAATAAGCTAGAGCTCACTCTCTTTGTAACCTTGTCCCATGTCACTTTCATTTCATCTTCCTCTGCTAATTTTTTTAACTGTTGTCAGCGTGCGACAATCAAAATTATTTCAATTTAATTATTTAAAAATCAAAATTATTTACCCATTTCTTCACAAGAGACTTTGGATTTCTTCCCTTCCTCTAACCCTCTCCGTGATTGAGTAGTGGCACCTCCTAAGTAATCTGTGGGCTTTTACAGCTCTGAGCTCCTAAATAACATCTAGATCCAATAAGTTTTCTTGGCTGGTAATCTTTCTTGCATTTTTTTTTCCCCCAAAAAAGCATGACCTTACAACAGTGTTTCAAGATAAAATGCAGCAATGGAAATTTAAATTAAAATTAATTTCTGATATGATGCACTATTTCTAATGTTTTCCCTTCCTACCTGCTAAAACATTTGAGGATGGGAGGTAAAAGTCCAAGGAGAGACAAACCTTTCCCTCTCAGAGTGTCAGAATATATCAGTTTTTCCTGGATTAAAGCAACAGTTTCACCTTGCTGATGTTCAGCACATATTCACAAACCCTGAAGTCAAAACACAGACTACTGAGAGTGTGGAGGACCGAGAGGGCTGAGCACGTAAGGAAAGATTCTTTCATATTTTGGCAAAACAGGATCTATTTGCATGGGAAGTGACTGGAGTAAGAAGCTGATTGATGTGACTCGGAGCCATCTAGTGAGCACTGTGAAGCTTGGCACCAGCCCACAGCTGGTACGGTCCAAATGCTGTGGCTGAGCCCCAGTAGGTGTCAGAAGTGTGGAAATGTAAGGACAGACTGAAGAGGAAAAGAGAAACTGAGACACAGGACAGGATCTGAACAACAACAACACACCAACTTCCAGAAAGTTTGTGGTTTGCAGCTCAGACCCACATCTAGAAAAAAAGTTTTCCTTTGCTTTTGGATTGTTGTTTTCCATCTATATGCACACAGATTTTTTTTGTTACCTAGCTCAGCCTGTTCTGTTGCACACACGTCCACATGTTTATAAGATATACTGAAAGCACTATACCACTTTTGCTAAAAAAAAAAAAGAAAGCAGGGGCTAAAACTAGAAAAAAACCCCAAACAAACAAACAAACAAGGAAAGAGATACAGGGAGAGTCTGAGGGAAGAAGAGAAGGACAACATTCTGAATAAGAAGAGAAGACATTTTAATGCATCTGCAACTCACAGTTGTGGTGGTGGTGATCTCCTCCGTTACAACCTTCAGCGTATCGACCACTGAGATGTATCCCAGGCGCCTCGCAATAGCTAAGGCAGTGTTACCATTCTGAAGAGAAAAGGGAGAAGGGGAGAGAGAGAGAGAGAGGGGAGAGCAGTGAGAGGGAGGATTGTGATGTGAACCAATGAGATCACTCTCAACACGGCATGAGCCAGCATTTCCATCCAAAACAAGGCGCAGCCTAGGAAAAGCAGTTTTTTTACTGTTACATCTGACTCTGTAACTCCGTTAAGACTATAGCCCCGATCACCATGGTAACACAACACACTTACATCTGCCTGCTCTTCTAAATGAAAAGTGCTGTATGGTTTAACCCTTCAGCGCTCGCCTTTCACTCTACAGGATGTGTCTTGGCTGCTCAAGTTCACGTTTTATTTTGCATCAAGAGCTCTACATCAGAAACACTCTTCTAAAAGAAGGATTTTAAAATGTTCCAGTTCCACTTCTCTATCAGGTACAATTCCTTCTCGGGGGGAAAACGAGATTACAGCTGTTTTGTCCACATATACTTCTGTTCCTCCTCAAAACACTAATGTATGGCCAATGAAAGTACACAAAAGCTAATGATTTAACAAACACAAAAACGACCCAGATAAGGCTTGGGGGTGGGGAATTAATTGCCATTAAAATACATTTATTTGCAGTTTTAAATGCCCATGATATACATAAATATATATATATATGCGTTCCATCCATCAAATGGACATTAAAATGATAATTTAGGAAGTGTTTAGACCTATTTATCTCCATTTCATCACCTGGAACACTGGCAGCGCACAGTTCCTGTGTCACAACACTTGGGGAGGGGAGGAAGGGACGTGTGTTCTATGACTCTTTGTAAAAAGCTCTACACAGAACAGATTTAGGTTATTTTGTACTGAACCAAGGGACAACACGCTGGCCTCCTGGGGGAATCATGGAAAGCCACTGGAGATGACTTCTCTTGTGACACCACTCTCTTCTTCAGGATGGGCTCTGGCTATCTCCAAGTTCTTCTGTGTTACTCTAGCTCAGCAACGCTGAGACAACACAGTGTTTGTGGTGTAGCAGCACAAAACAAAGAGATTAGTATCTTCACTGCTGAAATAATTTGACTGTTCCTGTCACTTGCATGTTACCTGCTCATATCCCACTCCCACATCGCCCTGCCAGATGTCTTCGGTTGAAATTCTCTCCTCTCAAGCTAGAGGTTCCTATGTGTGAATAAGAACAGATCTAGTACCTGAGAAAGCACATAAACTGTGCAGTGAAGACACATCCTTGAGACCTTGCTTGGATTTGGGTTAGATTTGGGCACAACAGCCCCAAGGTGAGGACTGGAAGCCAGTCAAGAGACCTTGGGTTGAATATGCCCAACAGCACCTGCAGCCCTGGGGTACTACAACGGTCTCTTGATGATCTGCTTGTGCATAAACTGGTATTTTGGATAACTTCACTGCTTACTCGCTGTGACTGCTTCAGGACCAAACACCAGAGCCAATTTCAGCACGGAAAACTCATCCACTCTGGGGAATGACACGAGTTTTGGAGGCTCTGGCTGCGTTTTAAAGGTTACCCAGTTAGAGGTGACTAATGACAACATCAACATGAAATAGGACAGTTGTATTCCTGGCTGACTGTGGAGAAGAGGCTGTGCCAGAGGTTACTGTCAGCCTTTGAGAAGCATTAACATCAGTGAACTCAGGAAGAACCTGAAACAGATCCAGTGGACAGAGGGACAAAAATTTGGGCCTAAATATTTAAAAAAAAACCCCAGGTTCTGTTTTCCTCTTAATTTTAATTGAAAAATCCTTGTTGAGATACCAATTTACAGACAGAAGTGTTGAAGCAGAGGACAACTGAACAAGTACAGCACAGGCAGCTGTGGCCAGCCTGATCCTGCAGCTCAGAAATCAGTTCCCCCACCTCACATTTAGCTTAGTGCCCAATGAGTTAGATGTGATCTCAACTACCTGGAGAGGATCAGGAAAAGAACAGGAAGTCACATTTATTCATCAGTATGAGGAATACTTTCAGCAAAACAAAGGCTTGCTCTCAAGCCCTAAGAAAGGTAAGAAAAGAACTGTCCAGGGAACAAAGTTCTCACTGGCACTTTCACAGACTTACAGTGGTGATGGCATTGGGCTTGGCCCCGTGTTGGAGAAGAACGTTAATGATGTGAGTGTGGCCTTGTTGAGCTGCTTGGTGAAGAGGGGTGTATCCATTCTGTTGTCCATGGTGGTTACAAGAAAAGCAAACAAAGAACAACAACCACCAGCAATTAGATTAGACACTTGGCTTTGCTTCTTTCTGCTCCTTTTGAGACATTTCAAAAAGAAATTATGCCATCAATTGACCCAAAGATAATAACTCTTCAGTAATAGTAATATTCTTTTCCCAGATGATTAAAAGGATATAGAAATATAATGTTTTTATTCACCAATCATCTTTAATCTCACAATACAAGCAATCTCTGGAAAGAAAGATAATTCCTCATTTTCTAAATCAGAGGGAGGAACAATGAGGTAAAGTTAAAGGCATGAGAAGGACACAGAGTCATAGCTGAGGCTGAGAATATTTTTCTCCCTCTCACATCTTAAGTTTCTTCCAGAAGCCCCAAGATTTGCTTTTAAAATATCTGAGCCAATTGAAAAAATATATAATTTTTTAACAGGAGTGATTTGAGTCTGTCTGCTTTTAAAAAGGTTAACAACATACACCCATCACTAATGTCAATCAATTTGAGCTTTACTTTGCCTTCAAAAGGCTTGACCAAGCTGTAATTACCCTTACAAACATGCACACAATGTCTGCATTAATACACACACTTAATTCCATATATTTCTTTGCTCCAGTGATTCATTCTGATGTTACACAACACGGAAACACAACCGTAGTGTACTCCAGCTAGCTGATCTCAGATGCTATTGTGTAAGTCCAGCCAGGCAACTAACTGACAAAATTATTTGGGATTGGCTTTGAAAGCAAGCAGAGAATAAACTGGAAGGAAACAGCGAGTTGATCTCACTGCACACTTAGGTGAAGCCTGGGGGCAGGCTCTGAAAAGACACTCTCAGAGTTACTTCTTTTTGCAAACCAAGAGATGCAAGTAATGCTTTGTACACTAATTAAACAGTGATAGTTCAGAGCTGACACAGTTCTTACGTTTACAGTACGTGTGTATGGACTACTGAGAAATCAAAGGAGGATTTTACTGTAGGTTGCAGTGCAAAGTAAACTCGCTCTCTTTTCTTAAATATTAGTGCAGTCCTTCAAAACCAGAATTCAGCTGTATCATTTTTCACTGGAGATGGCACAAAGCAGCACGCAGGCTTCCTCTAGCTAAAGACCAACCTGCATCAGAGGTTACTTACCCTTTAACATGCCTGCCCTGAATGCAGCCAGGAGGGATTTGCTCTTTAAGTTGAGTCCATGGTACTTACCAGCTGATAGATTGCCAGCATTTTTGCTGGTCCCTAGGTGTGAGATTTTGGAGAACTGCTGCCCCATACTCCCATAAAAATTTGCTGACTTTAATGAAATTATTCTAAATAAGTTAAATACCTGGGGAAATGGTGTCAGAATCTGGCCCAGCGGCCCTTTAGGCACAGAGGGACACCTCATACTGAAAACACGAGTGTGTCTGTCCCTTTAGCTCGCCTCCAAATACCTCAGCTGAGCGTCTTGGCAGCCATCACTTGGATCCTGCTAGTGTCTGCTTTATTAATTCTTATCAGCTGTTTTTCTGGTGGTATTGCCTGTTCTTCTGGAATCCCTGATTTTTGCCCACTGATCTGGGGGTGAGCTCATGAGGGATGGGCCAGTGTCTTTTATTTATTTACTTTGCTGTTTCTTACCATACTGAGCTGCAGCCACTATGATGAAGTAGTGCAGAAATTAATGCATCCCACAGGCTGCAGCTGGGGACCGAGGAGCTGCCCAGAGGGACCAGCAGACCACAAGCCCGTGATTTTGACTGGATCTTATAAATATTAAGTATGTCACCAGAAATATCAATGGACTTCTTGCTGTTGATCCCAAAACAGCCAGTTCTGAAGCTGGTAGCTAGCTATTGCCTGCAGCCAGCTCTAACTAAGCTGAAGCCCTGCAGCTCCTGAGTTAGCCTTCGCTTTCTGATGAGGGTGATGTGATGATAGATGGGATGCCACACACTGCTGCTGTCATCAGAACCTCTTTCTCCGCGAATACTCAGGAGACAGACAATTCTTGTTACAAAATGCATGACATTAAATGTTGTGCCCACCAGTTTAGACTAGAAGAAACTGCTGGATTTTGTCCAGATGTTGGCTAGAGGTGGCCAGGTCCATTTCAGTATCATGGCTCAGTAACAGTCTACCCAGATTCCCCTCAAAAAACTCCAAACCTGCCTTCACTAAACTGCGTTTCTCCAGCACAGCTGCTTCCTGTCCCCAAGTCACACCACCCACGCTTTGATCAGCAGCAATTCTTCCCACTCCCAGCAGACTGGAGAGAACCTGGCATCAGCCTCCAAGTGCCTGAATTGTTACTTACTAGTTTGGCAGCACACCGGTATCACACTGGTGTAGAACATGTGTAAATGAGATCAGGAACAAGCTCATATTTGTTCATTTGCAAGTAAAAAGAAGAAAAAAACCAAACAAACAATGAAATTTATTCTCCACCTTCTTTCATATGCCCAGAGGTACCTGACTTTTATTTTGTGAACACTACTATCAGAGAGAAGGCATTCCACTACAGCCACGAATTGCCGTATGTTCACACCTACCACGCAACAATTATAGTTTCCCAGTGAAAAAGGAGGCATGGTACATATTCACAGTGCTTGGTTACCAGGTTCAGAGCAAAAAGCAAAAGCAAGCAATAAAAAACTCTTTACCTTTGTTTTAGCATTGACATTGGCTCCCTGCTTGAGAAGAAAATTCACCATTTTGATGTTTCCATAGTGACACGCCACAATTAAAGGTGTATAACCAAGCTACAAGAAAAGAATAAGAAGTCAAACTGCAAGCTGAGTGGAACATTCCTTTTCCAGCACTAGAATTCTTTGGCACAATGGAGACAGCAGCCACTCCACGACTTACCTTTGTCTGAGCATCTTGGTTTGCACCGTGTTTTGTGAGTATTTCAGCTACATTCACTTTATCCTCTTGAGCTGCAAGGTGTAAGGATGTCAATCCAGTCTGGAGGTGGAATGTACAAAATAAATACATAAATAAATATTTTTTAAAAAAGAATAAAACTTACTTTACATGAGGAAAGAAAAATCTAGACTTTCCCACTTTCTCATCTTTTAAAACGTGAAGAGATCCTAACTAAAGCTTCTCAGGATGGGTGGCTTTTTTAAACAAAGTAGAGTTGATGCTACTCCTGTTCCAGGTGACAAACAGCTCCAAAGCAATTACATCACTGTAACCACAGAGTAAAACTTTCAGGCATCAATAATCACGCTTGAATTTTATAAAATAGTATCACTTGGGAAGCTGAGGAGCCCATCAATAAGTTAGGGAAGCACACTCATGGTGCTTCCCACTCCTCAGACAGGAAAGGGAACCTTGACAACTGCAAGCACGAGTCAGAACCAAGAAAATAACTTCAGAAATAGATCCCGTTCAAACATGCCAAGGGAATGGATGCAGCCTCTAGCTAAAAGCTCACTGTGATCACGCACACGGTACTTGCCTCTGAACAAGGCAGGGAACAGATTTTGTAAGAGAAATGAAAATCACTGCAATGCTTCTCATTGATTAGGTAACATAATATATTAATGCCAGACAATGAGATACTCAAGTCTTCTGTTTTGAGTTGTATGAATAAAAGCTGCAGGCTTTTCACCTCAAGTAAAAAAGATTTACATGTATACTTGGATAAATCTGGTGACCTATGAAAATCTACAGTAATGTTTTGGGTTTTTGAGGAACTTGTTTTCAAAAAAAATTTGAAAGGTTCTCCATAGGATTCTTCTCACTCCCTGCTCCAGTAATAATGTCGTTTTGTTATTTATTGTCAATTTCTTCCACTTGGCAACAAGGCTGAAGGGTAAATACATGAGGAAAAGCACCTTTGCTGGCAAGAGCACAGAACTATTTTAGAACGTAGCTCTCAGGTTTCTGAGCCATGTAGTTAAATCTACCCATGGACCCAGGAACTCCAGAATTTTACATTCCTTTTTCTTTGTGTCTAACACAAAACTTGAGGAGCATATGAAAAACACCAAGAGATGGCAAGGTTGCAGCACAACAAAAATAATGAAGCCCTGCTTTCCTCAGTGCTAAAAATGAATCTTCTCTTGGTCTGTCTTTCCTTCTGTAACCTCTATACCAGAGCCAGATGTTACATCGTCTTCCTCTGGTCACGGCAAAGAGCTGCAGCTCCTCCTGTGCGTTACCCACTGCAGCTATTAATCACATGATATAAGTTAACTGGTCAATAATCCACGTGTCAGTCCTAGATAATCCTCTTCTCAACTTACTGTTCACTCACCTGTTGTCACCTCTGCAGACTCACAAATCTGTACCGAAGGAAGAAGTGAAGCTGACAATTCCTGACAACCTGACATCGTTCCTACACTGCACTCTGAACCTTACTGGATGCTCCCACCCACAACACTTGGTCTCCAATTGTGAGTTACCTTTGTTGCCACGTGGATATTGGCTCCTTTCTCCAAAAGCAAGGTCACCATGTCAGTGTGACCTTCTTGGGAGGCCAAATGAAGCGGAGTGACTCCCTGCTTGGTCAAAATGTTGGTCTCGGCCCCATAGTTCAACAGAGTGGTAGCTATCTGCATCTGATTCTTCTTGGCAGCAATATGCAGAGGGGTGTATCCATTCTAACACCAGGCAGGAAACAAGATGAGAATAAAGTTAACTCAACAGCCACGTAAGCCCAAGGCGTCAGACACCATAAAACAGTATTATTTGCTGTTACCCCTCATTACTAGAGATTTTAATTACATTTTCAGGGCCAGACACGTCCCACACGGCCCCGCTTTATGTTGCTTTGTCCATCTGTTATTTTTGGCTTCTAAACCAGAACAAAGCCAGCCCTTGCTAGGGTGGGCAGACTGTTCAGCTCATACCTTCCATTTATCCCGAGTTTGATACCTACATTTTGAATAAGCTATGTTTTAATTATTCACTTTTGACTGATGAGTGACATTCTCTGTGAGGAGTGACGGGTGCACACTCTTCCATGCATTATAGGTTTTTTTCAGAGCATGTGGGTAAAGGTGTGTTTGCATACTGAATTTGGATACATGTGTCAGTAATGGCACTGGCTGGAAACAGCGAAAGGGAGGATCGTTTTTCTGAACAAAGTAACCATTTCAGCAAAGCAGAATGGCATTGATGGTATTTTCTGGCAAGAGAACAACTTCCCACCTTTAACTGCTTTACAACGCACTGCAGGGGAAAATTCTGGGTGACTGCAGACAGCCCCTCTGTGGGTGTTCGGTTGGTTGGTCTGTGGATTTTTTAAAGGTAGTTTCCCCAAAGTATCCTCCTGCAACTGTAGCTTTTGCTGCTCTCCACGCACCGCAACAGAAACAACAGCTCCGATACAATCACTGAACAGACGGCCCCGATTTTTGGCAGCCTCACACGGGGAAGGACATTCTGACATCAGCACCAATGCCCTCCTTATTTTCCCTTTAGTAGCCTTTGCCTAACATAGTGATATCATGAAACTGCTCCTAACCCTGGAGTGAATTCTTCATATACCTGATCAGAATATACACATCAGTTCTAGCACTATACAATATTACAGTGACTTCCAGCTACAACTAAAGCTCACAAACATAAAAATGGGCTGAGAGAAACAGACACATACACATTTCTTCATTTTCAACGGAGGTTTGAGAAAGCTGTACACTAATTTAGGTAATGGGTCAACTTCCTGCTACACAAGCCTCAAGACAGCTCAGCAATTCACCCAGTCACACTGTCACCACCTCCAAGGCACCCACAACCCCTCCAGGCAGCCCTTTCCAATGTCCTGAGGATTATTTTATTTCTATTGATTGGTGTGGTTGACATGCCTGAGGGATGGGACGCCATCGAGTGGGCCCGTGTGATCCTCATGAGGTTCATTCAACAAGCCCAAGTGCAAGGTTCTGCGCCTGGGTCAGAACAATCCCCAGTATCAATACGGGCTGGGGGATGAAGGCATGGAGAGCAGTCTTGTGGAGAAGGACTTGGGGGCACTAATGGATGAAAGGTGGGACATGAGCCAGCAATGTGTGCTTGCAGCCTCTGCTGTGAGGACAGGCTGAGAGAGTTGGGGCTGTTCAGCCTGAGAAAGGCTCTGGGGAGACCTGATTGCAGCCTTTCCATACTTGAAGGGGACCATAAAAAAGATGGGGACAGACTTTTTAGCTGGACTTGTAGCAAAAGGACAAGGGGTGATGGTTTTAAACTCTATGAGGGTGGATTTAGACTAGAGGTAAAGAAGAAATTTTTTACAATGAGGGTGGCAAAA
>NW_010300182.1:30989-35286 GCF_000700745.2 Antrostomus carolinensis | reverse complement strand
CCAGCTCTGGCCCAGCTTAAAATCAGGACACCATTGAAGGGCAGTGTGTGATGGGGAGGCAGCACGGCGATGTGGAGGCTGCACTGGGATTGCTAACATGAATAGCAACTACCTATAAAAATGTTTATTGAGCTGATGTCTCCTTTCTTGGTGTCACCAGTGGTTTCTGTGCTTGGTGGAGTCTTAATGGCGCTTTGGGAAATTGATGCGGTACGAGATCTGCTATGATGTTTCAGCATGGTTGTGTGGTGGTTTTTCTCTCTCCCACCCAAAGATCTCACACTTCTTTCCTCCTCTTTCCCACAGCAAGCACAGCATTTAGTGCAGTAGGTGTTATCACTGGGCTTGCGGGGGATTGCTGTAGAAGCTCTCTCCTGAGCATATTTCCTTGAGAAGTCACCATTTCAGCTCAGCTGAGTTTGGATTTCATAGTTGTGTGTGTTTATGCTGCTCCTTGAAACAGGGCTCCTGGGGCCTCCTTTCCCAACACCCTTTTGGTTGGACTAATGCTGTGAGTCTGTCTATGGTTCACTCAGCCACGCCTGAACCAGGAGGAGCTCTCTGTGTGCTAAGATGGATCTCACCCAGAGTATCTCTTCACCCCATATGTTGGCATCAGAAATGCCGAGGCGATGAGAAACGCATCCTCCTCTGCCAAGTGGTAGCAGATGTTCAGCTTCAGCAGAGGAAGAACCAGGAACTCAAGCCTGTGTGTAGCCTTGTATGTTTATGTGCTCATTTTGGGTGGATGCGATTGCCTCTTCCAGGAATTCCTTGATTTATGATGGTTTCTAGCATGTGCTACTTAGGACAGAAGGACACTGTGTCCTGTCTGGGATGCAGATCAGAACTGGGTTGCATGAGATATGCTGTATAAATGAGACTTTTCGGGGGCTTGCAGCAGGAGGCAGCGCTGACACCTTCTCTGCTGCTCAGGTCTCTCCCTTTGTTCCATCACCATCTGGAAATGCCCCTGGAAATTCAAACCTATGCTGAAGCTTGTCTTCAAGCAAGGGGCAGGAGACCATGACCAGTGTTTTTTCTGTGTGCAGAAAAAAATGGTGGTACCTGCTGGTGCCATCACAAAAGGTTTGTGTCAACTTGTGTCTGTGCACCCTCGAGTAGATGTCCCCACCAGTAAGACAACAGGACCTTAGTTTATTTTGAGATCTCATGTTTCGTTTCTCCTTGGACCTGGAATCCCAGATTTCTGCATTTATTTAGGAGTAGCTGAGAGGCAGATAAATCTCTCTGTTCATTGTTCATATTTAGAAGCATTTCTCCTTTTCCCTATTTTGTCTTCTGATCATCTTTAGAAAACTTACACAAGCCAGATTAATACTGCCATTAAACATCTCCGGACTGTGCCACCAGCAGTAGGTAACGTGCTGGCTGCTGACAATCCAACCATCCCTTCTGCTCTCCATAGCGTGCCAGCTTCAGCCCCAGGAAACTGTGCTGGAATTGAAAACCATCGAATAATCCCACCTCTGTGCCTGGCTCTTATCCCTGTGTGACTGGGAACAGCTCCAAGTCACTGGTGTAAACTGGAGGCCGCCGGTCCCCACGCTGTTGTCTGGCTGCAGTCAGATGGGCAAGGCTTGGCCATTAAGTGCAACCATGATATCTTTTTCAGTGGAAACTAGGACTGTCACCTTGGATCTACTTGATCTTTAAAATAACAAGGTCTGTGCTCATTGAGCTAGACCTGGATGCTGGGACCAGTTTTGGGCTTTGAGACCTGGCTGCCTGCCCTGATCCCATCTCTCAGAGAGATCTGTAGGTGTATCAGCCGTAGCATGCTTTGGTGTCCTGGGGCAGAAAGTGTGTGCATGGACTGGAAGGGAGCTCTAGGACACCCCACACCCCTGGGACAGGTGGTTGAGCCATAGCCATGCAACATGCACACCTCTGAGTTCTTTAGGGACAGTCATCTCTCAGGCCACAGTGAACCCATATGTGTTCTGCACTGTGCTGCTGCTTGGATTTGTGACAGACCAGCCTCAGGGAAGGAGGAGGCATGATTGCACTCACAGCTCTAGGCTCCCTTGTAGGGCAAAGAGCAGCTCACCAGTGCAGACAGGTCAAAGCCGGCCCTATCTACTTATTTTCCCATGGCTTGGGTTCTTTGTAGGACTCCTACAGAGTCCTCTGTTGCTTCCCAAGTATCATGGGTGGTTATATTTGATGTGAGGATTGATCTTGCCATCTGTAGGAGGTGGACTTGGTGGAGCACATTGGCTCTGTCCCCTCCAGGCACACGCTGGCAGGTGTCTTCAACACTGACTCATGCCTTCATCTCCTCTTCCAGGTACAACCCGGAGTGTGCCCTCTCCCAGGTACAGCCACTGGAGCCCTGGGGCAATACTGTTTACGGCTACGCCACGTAAGTGCACTCTGCTGTGCTCGCACCGTGAGACAAGACCAAATGCTGGCACAGCCATGTGTCCTCACATCCCTTCATGTGTGGTGGCTTTGGAAGCTTGAGGGAGCTTTGCTCATGTTTCTTCTGGCTCTCACCCTCCATCTCTAGCATTTCCTGTTCAGACACTTATTTTCTTCCTCTTGACATCATGAGTGGCAGCCTATATGGGTTATGCATGAAGGTGGCATCAGCTCCTGTAATCTGTCCTTCCATTCCTGAGCCTGATTCCCAAGGTACGTGTGCCACAAGCATGCCACCTGAAGCCTCCTGAGATGAGGATAAGCATTGCTTGCTGCTCCAGCGCCAGTTCCACTGGCTTTTCAACTGCTGTCACTCACCTAGGCTGGCAAAAGAGGCTCTCCTCTCCTGTCCCCTTCCACTGCTTTTACCTATCCTGTGTCCTTCCTACCCTTGCCTGGACCAAAACCAAGCACTTTGCACCATTGCGGGAGAAGCTAGCTTGAACTAAGCCAACAGAGTCTAGATGGAGTCAGCAAGCACTGACTCACCCCCAGGGCTTTGTGCCTGTGCAGAAATATGAGGACAAGTCCTTACTCTTGCAGGAGCGAAGATGCAGAAGCCTATGAGTTGCAGGATGGGGAGTTCAGCTCTGGGATCTTCATGAAATATCTGAAGAAACATATTCTGCAGGAGAAGAAGGTTACACACATGCTGGAGGATGTGTTGGAAGGTAAAAGAGTACTTTTAACCCAAACTAGAAACCACTTAGTTTAGTAGCAGGGGCGAGAAGAGATATAGCAGAAACCAAGTGGCTCTGTGCCACCACAGCCCAGCCATCCCAGCAAGGATTGGAGTGAAGATCAGCACCTCTGAACCCCTTGCTAAAAACCAAATTGCAGGCCATGATCTCTGTGAGCTTTTAATAACCTGGTAAGGGTGTGGAGGTGTTCATGTAGGGTCTGAAAGGCAGGATGATGAATAAGGAACTGGAGTGACCCTTGTGCCTCCAAACTCTCTTCCCTAGACATTGGCCGGGATCCCTTAGTCACTGGGAAGCAGGTGATGGAGATCAAACACACTCTGAAGGAAGCCCGGTCCCTGACAGACCCAATCTGCCCCTCAGGAGCATCTGCCGAGCACTGGAGACGTGGCCATGGTGAGCCATGCAGGGCATGGGGAGGGCTACCAGGCTGGGGTCTCTGTGCCCCCTGGGGACACTGGTCTGCAGGGAGGTGTTGGTGGTGCTCCAGCAGGAGCCAAGGGCCACCAGATGCTGACCACACTGGGCTTTCCCTTCCAGAGCCGATGAGAGAAATGGTGACCTTCCGCTGCGGGGCACGGGTGGAACTCCGCTTCCACCAGCTCTTCTCCAACGTGATGTACGTGTGTGCCAAGCTGCAGAGACCCCCAGCCCACATTGCTGATGCCCGTCTCCTGCTCTGCTGGCCCACTGTGAGTCTTCTGGCAGAATCGTTGGTCCCCTTCCCCTCAATTTCTGTTGGGCTCCTTTCCCCAGGGCAGAGCAGGGAGGATGGTTATGGCAAGTCCAAGGGGTCCCAAGGGCTGGGAAAGGCTGAACCCATGTGGAAAGGACCCTCTTCTTTGCTACCTTTGATGCAAATAATCTTCTCTGCAAACACCTCTTTGAGGGCTTCTTCCACGTATCAGTGCCCTGCAGACTGCCTGCCTTGCTCCGAATGCATCACAAAATAGATTTGATGCCAGTTTTGATGCCTTTATCCAGTTACTCCTCGGATCGATTACTGGCCTGCCTGATTAAATTATTGCATTTAATCCAATTGAGATGAAGAGCCTTTCTGTTTTCTGTGTTTGGAAGCAGATCTGGCTTTTTGAATTATGCCTTCTTAGCTCACTGTGTTAATATATCTTAATGCAGCAATATATCCTCCT
>NW_010300182.1:25443-30941 GCF_000700745.2 Antrostomus carolinensis | reverse complement strand
CTTTCTCATACCTTTCCTAACAGACCAAGTGACCAGCATGATCTTTTCTGGTGGTCTCCATGCCACCTCTAAAGATTTAATTTGCTGTTCCTTTTTACTAACCATCTTCCTCATTTTCTGTAGTCCCTTTGCTGAAGCATAGTGTGACTATGATGGATTTTTCGGCTCTTGTTGCTCATGGAAGGACACTGCCCCTAAGTACATTGTGGTCACTGATGCAGAGCGGTGCATCCAGTGGGAGGTTTGGAGCCTGATCCTGCCCATTACCAAGCCGGAGCATCATTTTCCCTTGTGAGCTCCATAACCATGCATGAAAATTGTTTGTGTGCATGTCTGCATGTGTTTGTGTGCATCCACCCCACATCACTGATTGTGGAGAAAGGGGGACCCAGCTGCTTGCTCCTGCATCCAGAGCAGCTTCAAAGGGGATTGGGGAGACCAAAAAGGAACCCCAGTAGAGCCAGGGTGGTAGGATCCCCGTCCCTATCCTGCTCCACAGCCATGCTAGCTCACACTGACCTCCAGTGGTGTCTGCCGACGTGGCAGCACATCCTTCCATCGGATTGCAATTCATCTGCCCCATGTTAGACATCCACAGTGAGGCCACCCACTCTCACTTGCGGGACCACAGAGAGATGCGTGGGTGTCTGCAGGAGTTCATCTGGCTCCTTTCAGGATCTGGGTGAGCTGGATGCGTCCTCAGTGTGCCAACACTCCTCCAGGATGCAAAGGGGAGCTGGGGAACCGTCTGAGCCATGCTTGCATTGCTGAGATGCTGGAGGCTGAAGGCCAACAAAAGCAGGCTCAATGTGAGGTCCATGTTGTAAACTCTGGGGAATGAACCTAGGGAGCCATTCACTTGAGGAAATGGTAGTTTTCCCACCGTTTGCCATATTCTGCTTAGCAACGTGACTTTATCCAAGAGCCTGGACTTGCTGTAGGGCTTGCCAGAGATAATTATGATGAGGTTTTCTAGCACTGATCCATTTTCTTTAGTTGTCCAGTGGCAGTCTCCCACCCTGTGTCTTGTCTGGCTTGCATTTTTACACGCATCATCTTCAGGGAGAGAGGCTGCTCTAGGATGTATGTAGAAAGGAATGATGCTGAGAGAAGACATTTCAATTTTTTTTGCTCTGTACTGTTTAAATCCTGGCTTTTAAAAATTTTTTATGTTGAATCTCCTTATTTTCAAGTCACTTAATCTGGAGCTGTTTGACTTATTGGCCTCTCCAGTCACCCTTTCCCCAATTTGTTTAGAATATCCGAAACTGGGCTAGCCAAAACTCTGGTCTTGCAATTCCTGGGCACCTTCTTCATTAAAAACTGCATTCCACCAATGGGGAAATGCTTATAAATAATTATGAATGGGTTAAAAAAATTAATTTAGAAAATCCTTTTCCCCATTTTCTGATTCCTACCCAGACAGAAATGATAAAGGAGACTAATGAAAGGAAATATTTGCCTGCATGCACTGTAATTGGATTGTGGAAGTCATTGGCACAGGAGGCTATCGAGGCTGGGAATTTAGCAGAGTGTAGATACTTGTGGATAACGAGTTGCTGTCAGTCAAGGAGCTTTGAATCTCACATGTCAAGGCTTTAATTGATCCCTAGAGATTAGGTCACTCTTTGCGCAGGTGAATATCTTGAAGATATTCAAGATATTTACCTCGAGCTGGAGAGCTGTGTTCCTATGGGACACAGCCCTGGAGATAAGAGAGGTCCAGGAGAGCTGATGGACTTTCAAGGATCCTGATGAACAGGGAGTCAAGTAAAGGTAGCTGGAGGCCTTCATGGACATGCTGGGGGCTCCTTACTGAGTTCACACATGAAAAAGGATGTTTGCAAGAGGTGGAAGCAAGGACACAGGTGACATAGGGGAACTATGGAGATGTGGTTCAAGCATGTAGACATGGGGTTAGGAAAGTCAAAGCCCATCTGGAACTGAATCTGGATGAAACAAGAAGGGCTTCTACAAGTATACCAGCTGCAAAGGGAAGGCAAGAAATAAGATGGGCTCACTGCTAAATGGGGCAGAGTCCCTGGTGACACAGGGCATGGAGGAGGACAAGGTACTTGTTGCCTTCTTCACCTTGGTCTTTACTGGTCAGGCCAGCCTTCAGGACTCCCAAGCCCCTGAGACCAGGCGTATAGTCTGCAGCAAGGAAGACTTACACCTGGTGGAGGAGGACCAGGTCAAGGAGCACTTAAACAAACTGGACGTACGCAAGTCCACGTGATCTGACAGGATGCACCCACAAGAGCTGAGGGAGCTGGTGATGAGACTGTGAGGCTACTCTCCATCAGCTTCATGGTGATCTTCCTGTGGCCTGAAAGAAAGCCAGTGTCACTCCTGCCTTCCAGAAGGGCAAGAGCAAAGATCTGGGGAGCTACAGGCTGGTCAGCCCCACCTTGATCTCTGGGAAGGTGATGGAGCCAATAATCCTTGAAGCCATTTCCAAACACAGCAAGGACAAGAAGAGGACTGGGAGCAGTCAAGGGGAAGCCATGCTTAATAACCTGGTAGCCTTCTGCGTTGAAATAACTAGCTCAGTGGATGAAGGGAGAGTGGTGGATATTCTTTATCTTGATTTAGCAGGACTTTCCACACTGTCTCCCATAGCATCCTCATAGACAAGCTGATGTGAGGTAACAGACTAAATAAGTAGATCGTGAAGTGGATTGAAAACTGGCTCAACTGCCAGGCTCAAAAGGTTGTGATCAATGGCATGAAGTCCAGATAGAGGCCACTAATAGGGAGCCCCAGGCATCAGTATTGGGGCAAATACTGGTTTACATCTTCATTAATGATCTGGGTGATGGGACAGAGTGTACCCTTAGCAAGCTTGCTGCTCACACAAAACTAGGAGGAGCAGCTGATGCGTCAGAGGGTTGTGTTGTAATCCAGAGGAACATGGACAGGCTGGAGAAATGAGCCAACAGGAATCTTATGAAGTTTAGCAAGGAGAATTGCTAAGAAGTCCTGCATCTGAGAAGGAATAACCTCATGTACAGACAGAGCTGGGGGTCAACAGGCTGGAAATCAACTTGGCAGAAAAAGCCCTGAGGGTCCTGGTAGACATCAAGCTGACCATGAGCTAGCAATGTGCCTGCACAGTAAAGAAAGCAAATGGGATCCTGGGCTGCACTGGGAGGAGCGTAGCCAGCAAGCTAAGGGGGGTGATCCGTCCCATCTACTCTGCAGTGGTGAGGCCACATCTGGAGAGCCATGTCCAGTTCTGGGCTCCTCAGTACAAGAGAGACATGGACATACTGGAGAAAGTCCAGCAAAGGTCCATGAAGATGACAACGGGGCTGAAGCACCTCTGCTGTGAGGAAAGGCTGAGGGAGCTGGGGCTGTTCAGCCTGGAGAAGAGAAGGCTCAGGTGGATCTCATCAATTTATATAAATACCTGCAGGGAGGGTGCAAAGAGCATGAGGCCAGGCTCTTCTCTGTGGTGCCCAGTGCCAGGACCAGAGGAAACGGGAACAAACGGAAACACAGGAAATTCCATTTAAAACTGAGAGAAAACTTTCCTGCACTGAGGGTGGTTGAATATGTTGTTTCTTTTGGAGAACCAGGGCTGTGGGCTTGTTTTCTATTTTCACTAATGACCTCAGTGATGCGCCTTCGCATGTGCTTATTAAATGCACAGATGCTGTAACGCTGGGCATCTCTGCAAGGTGCTAAAAGGCAGGGCTAGATAAATTTAGAATGATTTGGATAAACTGGAGATGCAATCTGAGGCCAAGGCTGTTGTTCAGCAGATGCACATTCCTGCATGTGGGCAGGAATAAGCAGTAGCATAAGCATGGGATGGGAAACAACTAGGGTACCAGTTCTGGTCGAAGTCCACAAAAGCTAAGCAGAAAACTGTGCCAAGGTTGTAAACAAGAGCTCTGAGATTTGTGTGAGATCCTGTCTGGCTCTCCTTGCTGTTGCTGAGGCTGGAGCACTGGTTCCAGTTTTGAGTCCATGCTTCATGGAAAAAAAGTGTGCCAACTAAAGCGCATCTGAAGTAATAAAAGGAAAGAGCAAGAGAATTGTGCTTTAGGCAAGAAAAGCAAAAATTGGTGGATAGGGAGTGTTTAAATATATAAAAAGTTGTTTCCAGTGTGGAAGGAAGTCATGGTTTGAATTGCAGTAAGAAAGATCCAGAGTGGACATAACATTTTCATAGTAAAAAGAGTGAATGTCTGGAAGGAGTTTTGCCTAAGAGTGTTGAGAATCAACACCCACATGGATCCCTTAGAGCATCTGGACGTGCATCTGTCAGGTGTGATGTGTGTCACCAAATTTGTGTTTGGGCCACATGATGTTTTTGGTCCCTTCTGGTCCATATCCTGCTGGTGAGGATCGTAGCCTCAGGAATAGGACACAGGCTCAGCCTCGTGTGCAGAAGCAGGTTGGCAGCACGTGGCTGGCTATCAGATCTGAAATCATTTAATGATGCAGTCATTTAATCAGTTATTCTCTCGGGCTGCTGGGAGATCCTCCCAGCATGGATGCTGAAGGGACTTTGGGCATTTGCTTTGGGATGGTCCCAAGTATATGCCAGAAATAAACAGCAGGTCTATTTTGGATCTTCAGTGCTTGAGAGTGGCTTCATCCCACCTGGGGAGGCTGTGTGGTTCACCCCATCCAAACTTCTGGATGCTGCTTGGCTTTTCATGAGCTGTGGTTTAACTTTCAATGGAATATTGTTATATTTGTTCTAGTGATGTCTGTAGTACACTGGGTATTTCTTAGGCTGAAAAAAGAGCGATGCAGCCACAAGGACCTCAGAATTGCAGAGCAGTAAACAGACATTTGAGAGAAGAGTTCATCCATCCTCTGGTGCATCAGCTGAGCATCCATGCCCTGCTATGGTAAACCCAACTGCAACATTAATTGCTGAAGATTCACAGTGTCTGCAAAGGCTGCTGACACAATTGCAAAAGCAGGCACTTGGAGGTCATCTGATCCAGAGCACATGTGTGCCTGCAAGGAGACAAAAGGGAATGTGGCCCAACCCCAGATCTGACAGGTTGATGGATCCCTGGAGGAGCCACTCTTGGAGAGGTCATAGGAATGGGGATGCATCAGGGGAAGGCAGGACCACAGAAATCTAAAGACATGTGTAGAAACAGCAGTGAGACAGCTACAGAGCAGGCTGGAGGAGAGCACTACGGCATCATCAGATATGGGTAAGAGAGGAGACTGGTGGTGAGGTGACTATGAGGAGGGCTGCTGGCCATGAATTCTTTTTCCTCCTAGCAATTAGAGTGTCATGGGTGTTACAAGTCCAGCAGGGTTCAAAAATAATTCAGACACCATCATAAGAGTCATAAAGTCTATTGAAAACACGGTCACCACCTTTGACTTGGAAAGTTGCTGATTTTCGCATCGCAGGAGGCTGGGCAGGGCTGGTGGCACACACATCCTGTCTCTCCTTAAGCACGTGCTGGAGGATGGAGGTGGTTGGATGCAGTAGGGCCACTCTGTTCCTTTTTGCAGTC
>NW_010300182.1:0-25427 GCF_000700745.2 Antrostomus carolinensis | reverse complement strand
TGAAGCCCTGTGTCAGTGGCATCCAGGCTGCCCTGCATTGTGTCTCTTTGGTTTCCAGGCTTACTTTAACCTGGCTGCTGGGGTCAGCATAGCGGTGGCAGCGTGAGAGGAGCTGGGAGCCGGTACCTGATGCAATGAGCCAGGGAAGGAAAGAGCGGGAGAGGGCAGTGTTCATTTGCAGAAGGTGCTCTGCCTTGCAGCCTGTCTCCTGTTTCAGGCTGGTGGAAGGAACCATGAGGAGGCTCCCTGAGCAGGAGAGCTGCTCCATTCCCCTTTGAACTGTGTCCTCCCCTTCTTGGCACACCCATCTCCCTTTCTGCCAGCTCCTTTCACTGCTCTCATCTTCCCTAAGCTCCCTCCAGTTTATCTTTCCAATAATGAGTTGCCAAGTGTGGAGGTGGGATTTGGCTTTGCTTTGTACAGAGATAAATGGTATTTCTTCAGCCTGACTCCAATGGACCTACTGGATCAGCAGTGGTCTTTACTCCTGTTCTGCCAGCTTTGCAAACAGGGGTGACCCTGATGCCTGCAGATCCCAGCCAGCATTTGGGATCCAACATTTTAGCTCCTACCCCCAATATTCTCCTGGTCAGATACAAGTTGCTTTGACCTCTTGCAGGCAGCAGTTCAGGGAAGGTATATAAAGGCTAGCAAGAGCTCACAGGGCTTCTCTAACTTCTGTCTCCTGCCAGTGTCCTAACAGCCTCCTTCATCAGCATGCCCAGTGCAACTTCTGCTAACAGCGAGAAAGTTTTGCAAGGGTCGAACCCTCCTCATGCACCACTGGCTTTACCTGTGGCTGCAGTGAGGCTGCCCAGGCTGCTCAGCTCTATGGCCAAAGCCAGGCCAGGACATCCTAGTGTTGATCAAGAAAAGGCCAGAAGGATCACACTTTGGTAGCTGCTGAAGCCAGCTGGCAGAGGGAAGCACCTTCTTATGGAAGGGGCTGACGGACTGTAGGCTGTCACCCAGCTTAAAAGGCTCAAATCCAAAGGAAGATGCCGTTCCATAAGTCCCTTAGTCCCTTGCCCCTTGTTGTACTATTAGTAGCTCCAAGATATGATTGTTACTGAAGAGGATTTCATAGAGATGGGGCTGTTTGGGATACATTGAAGTAATTCAGCAAGAATTGACAGTTCTGTAGATGGTGGGGGGCTAACTTGTCACCTGGCGTGACTCAGAGCTTCCTCCAGCTATGCCCTTGGAAAACTTGCTTTCTCCTTGACACACTGCTTATGCTACAGATGGTTGTGATACCAGCTGTTGCTGCTATCTGCTCTGCTGGAAATCCCATTATACCACAATTTTTCCAGTAGATGCCCTCAGGGGATGTCTAGCTAGGTCTTCCCATTGATATACGCAAGGCAAGTGTGTAAAATCTCTGTATTTCTGTTGCTTGCACTCTGTAGTACTTCCATAAGGGTATGCAGCATTTCCACCAGCCAAAGTGTCAAGGGCACAAGCAAGCCCTGGGCACTGCTGTGTGCAGGGAAGCAGCATGTTTGGTGGGCAGCTATACCTCTATGCCCAGACTGATGCTGAAATTTCCTTGCATTTCCTCTTATTTTCCTTTTTGCAGGAGATGGACGATGTGGCTATGCTGAAAGAAAGCCACCTGGACCAAGTGGAGTCTCTGCTCAGCTCTGTGTACAAGCGAGAGGAGCTGGACTGCGTCTTCCAGCTCTGTGGACTACAGAAAATTCAGGTAGAGAGATGCCAGGTGCAAATCTCTGCAATTCTCCTGCACCCTCATGTGACTGTTACTGCACATCCCCGCTGGCTTGAGCTGGATGTGCCCCTCTGATTGTGTGTCTCGTGACTCCATGCTGATGATGCCTGGCATGTCTGTGTCAGTGTAACATACAGATCGATGTTGGAGCTTGTTGGTCTTCAAGGCACGAAAGCCATCCTCTTTCTCTTGGTTCTTTCTTGGTTTTCTGCACTGCCCAGCCGGGGAGGCTGTTCTTCGCCTGTATCAGCCTAGGGGAGATCAGACTAGCCCAAATGTTTCAGATGAAGGATGTGCGCTTGCCTGGAAGATGGGGTCATGGACTGGCCAGGTTCTCAAGCAGTGGGAGAGTTTATCCCCTGCCATCAGGGTGACACTACCAAGCCTGATCCAAGCTATGCCTCTTTGGCACACTTCAGAAGACTTTCAGGAGGCAGAATTGCTAGTCCCCTGGCTTGTATCTTCCAGCAGATTATCTCTTCCCAAGTAACAGTGCACACCTTGTTTCTCATTTCACTTTTTTTCCCTTTAACACCCAGCCAGTGGGTCTTGCCAGCTGCTTATCTGCTGTGCTCCACACAGGCTCACACTGAATGCTGCTCTCGAGCTGCTGCCTAGATCTGCCTACAACAAGCTCCATTTGCTGAGTGCATGATGTGCCTCGGCATATGGCAGCTCTTTCAGTCCTTGATTGTTCCTGGAGCATTTTTCTGAACCCTTCCCAAGCATTCAGCATTGTTTTTAAGTGCAGATGTGAGACCTGGACCCTGCGTTGCCTGCCAAAATTATCTTCTTGCTCCATTATGCATCCTGTCCTTTGTACAGCCAGGCGTCTCAGACACAGCCCTCAAGTTCACATTCAGGGATTTAGCTGCCATGAATATGGTTATTTTCTGATTTCTTCACCACCTTTTATAAAAATCTGAAATAGTGTTAGACTGTGAATGGATCCCTGTGGAGTGCTGCTGTTTAACACTTTTGGCTTTTCCTGTGTGATGTGTATTTTATTTAAGTGGTTCATATCCCTCTCCTAGCTTTCCTCTCAGCAGTCCTGTGCCATGGCCAGGATGGATGTTGTGCTGTTCCTCCCGTGGGTGCAGGTTGCCTGTGTGCAGTCCCCCTCCCTTTCTGCTCCCCTGTACCAGCATCCTGGTGGTGATGTACCAGCATCCAGTGACAGTGCTCTGACCACGCTGATGAGGTCTCAAGTGAGGTGGCCTGATTTCAGGAGAAGTCCTGAAATCCAGAAACTATGGCTCAGGACCACAGATAAAGGTAGCCAAGCATTGGAACAGGCTGCCTAGGGAAGTGGTGGAGTCCCCATCCCTGGAGGTATTTAAAAGACGGGGAGATGAGGGGCTCAGAGATATGGTTTGGTAATGGACAGGTACGGTTGGACTCGATGATCTCAAAGGCCTTTTCCAACCAAACGATTCTATGATTCTGTGAAATGTCATGAGCATATGCAACAGTTCATTTTCTCTGGCAGTAGCATTGCTCCATCACGCCACAGCATGGGGCTGTGAGCCTGCAGAACAGTCAGCCAAGTCTGTCATTTTTGTTGATTGCGTGCAACAGTGAAAAAGCTCTGCTTAAAGTCTTGGTCTCCGATTCACTTTGCATCCTTTGCTCTTCCCTTCCAGACAGACGTGGTCCTGCAGTTGGATTTGCATTACACCCGGCTGAGCACAAAGCAGAGGACTTGTGAAAGACTGCAAACAACCCTCCAGAAATCTCTGCTAGGGCAGTTTTTCATCCAGAGGAATTACTCCCAGCCAAACTACCAGAGAACTGCCTGTGCAAGCAGTGTGTGCCTCCAGGATGCATTGGCGCTGAGCACGGACCCAAAGAGGCAAGCATCTCTGAGGACAGGCTCTGGCCACAGCTTGCCCAGCAGCAACCCTTCCAACTTCAGCAGCGAGCCAGAGGAGAACGATGAGAGCGACCTGAGCGAGCTCTGCTCAGCACTGCTCCAGGCTGGCCGAGAGCAAGACTACCCCTGATCCCCTGGGCTGGTATGCCCACCTTGGGAACTGCTATTTTTAATAGAGGCAACAGTTATTCGAGTGTTAAATACATCAGAATCCATCAGCTGCTTTCCAGCCTCATCAATTGCCCTGTCCAGATGAGGCCAAGGCTGCTCCTTTGGAAAGGCTTCTCCCATCTGTGCCCTGTGGTGTGCAGGGCCTGAAGCCCACTGGAAACAGCCTCTGTCCCACAGCAGTGGTAGGGATCAGCAAGGAGTCGTTGTTGTGTCTCGTGGAGGACAGGACACCCGACATTTCCAGGCAAAACCTAATGTTGCTTAAAGTCAAGGGCACCGGCTGATGTTTTCTTTGAATCAGGCTTTGCCTGAAAGCAAAAGTTACAGCATTAAAGGTGTTAAAAACCCATAAACACTACAGACCCATGCTACAGCAGCAGCACAGCCTCAGAACCCAACTACAAACTGCTGACTCTCATTGCAGTTGTACAGGGGACACAAGGCTTGAACAAAGGACCCAGATAGAGCTGTGTGAACGTATAAGCTCTCCCTTGGGCTTGCAACGTGGTTTTTCTTTCCTTGTGAGTCCCCCCTGCATCAAAGCGTGTTTTAAGTTATGCATTTATGTATTTCTGAAGAATGTATTTATACTTGGGGCAAGACAATTGCTTGCCAGGAGAAGGAAGGTTGGAAGTTCTGTCAAATGTGTGTTTACAGGGAAGGCTGGTTTTCCACATGTTCCCCTTCCAGCGTGGTACACAGGGGCATTAAAGTGTGTCAAGTTCTGTGCAGTCCTAGTTCCTCTCAAATGCAGAGTTTCCTACATCTGGGAGATGGAACAGACCAGGATGGAGGAGGAAGAACCTCAAAAAGTCATTATTAGTTCAGATTTTATTTCTAGGTGCCTGTCTCTGAGCATTCAGTGTGGGCAATCTCGAGCAGTACCTTTTGTGGAGATCATGCTGTCCAGAGGGAGCCACAGGCGAACAGGGCCCAGAGGACAACCTGAGTGGGCACAATGCCCTCCCTGCCTGCTTCTATAATATTTGTTTGATAAAGGTTTCAGCATAGCTCCAGCTCAGCAAGGGCCTGAGAGGGTGATCAAGTAGTTCAACAGGGGCTAATGACCCCAATGAGGTGTGGCATCTCCATCTTTAGAGACAGTTCACTCTGGAGCAGAGAAGGTGCTGATGAACTGATCCAAGATGTTGGGGTGCTGGACCAGAGACTGCTGGAGGTGCCTTCTGGCTGTTGTGGTCCTGTGAAAGAAGGAACTTGGAGATCAAAGGATCAAGGATGACAGGGTACAGAGAGTGCCCAAGATCCGTCTTCTGTCTTGGTCTAAAAGAGGGATGGAGAGAGCATTTTCTAAGTTTTGGTTTTCCTTCAGCAGTGAAAATACTTGTGTATCAATCTATGGTGTCTGTTGCAGCATGGAAAAATATGAAATGTTACTTCCAGATAAACCATCCTACAAGGGCTGGAAACCTCTCCAAAGAGAACAGAGGAGGCTTTTATTCTCCTCACAGTGAGTAGAGCCAAGGGAAAGAAGAGAGGGGCCCCGTCTGGCTGAAGCCTAGAAAGTCTCCTAAGAAAAAATGTAAATCTCAAAAAAACCAAAAAAACCAAACCAAACCAGGATGTAGTTTAAATAAGGTGGACTGATAGAGAAGCTAAATCAGAAAATAATAAAGTAATTGAAGGGAGAACCAAAGATCAACTCAACACCAGCAGAAACTTAAGAAAGGTCAGTGGGAATGGCTATGCAGGCATTTGGGAGGAGCTGGGAATCCTCTGTGAGGATTGTACACACCCTCCTGTACTGTCAGGGCAAAATGTGGCTCACATTATCATGGCAAATGTCATTTCATGTGCATGTTAATCTCATTAAAAGTTAGGCTGTTTATTTTTTCTGAATAAAACACTATGGGTGTTTTTGAATGCATAAAGCTTCATGTGGCTCCGAGTTAACTGTCCTTATTTTTCTCTCTAATTGCCAGGGTATGACTTAATATTGACCTACTTTGAACTCTAGCTTCTAGGCTCTTATGTGTGAGGACTGTCTCTTTTTTTGGGTAACTGCATATTGAAGTTTGGATTTAGAAGGTGGATCATATGATACTAGATAGGATGAAATAATGTCAGGATTCACTGTGAGTTATCCATCTCCTTTTTAAAGTGGGTGGCTGGGTCAGGCTTAGGAGGCTTCCTGTCCCAGTGCCAACCACAGGACTTGTCCCTGTCACCAGCTCTCTCATTTCTTCCAGGAGACCCTGCAGCCAAGCCCAGGGCTACCACATTTCCATGCACCTAAGTCAACAGTGTGTTATGTCTGAGAATGCAAGCACTTGCAAAGCTGAATTGCAAAGGTGGACTTGGATTGCATCCTGGGCGTCTGGCCACGACGGCATGCTGCCCTGCCACCAGCTGGGTTCATTGTAGGAGGGGGTGAAGCAATGTCTGCCTTCATCTCCCTACCTTACACATGATATCCAGACTTCCCTGTGGTGAGATAAGTGTTTTAGTGCCAGTAAATTTACCCTTGAAGCTGTGTTTTCATCTCCCAGCGTGGAGGATGGATGTGCTTCTCTTGACCACGTCCTTCCCCATCTGCAGACATAGTCCTTGTGGCCAGTGTGAGGGGTAGGAGGGAAGGAGCACCCACCTCTGTGCAATGCACCAGCATTTCGTACTCTGCTCACAGCATGTCCACAACCAAGCGGTCCCAACAGTTGCTGCCCACTTGACATTTAATTTCTCTCGTCATTGCTGCTCCTTCTATCTGTTGCCTCGTGGACAACTCTGCTTTTCCCCCATCTCGGTGTGACCTGACCTCACCTCTTGCTGCTGTATCTCTCTGGCTTGCCCTTCTCTGCCACGGCACTCACCCTGCAGTGTGCAGCCGTTCTTACCGCTTCCATTTCTCACCTGACAACATGTATCCCACCTATCTTGCTATGTCATTTCAGGTTATCCCTCCGTTCCTATCAATTTTGAGCAGATTTACATGCCTTTTCATACATTTTCTGAAGTAGCAGGTGCTATCTCCAAACTTAAATTGGAAATTTGATGCTATCCCATTGCATTTCTTTGCAGGGTCGTAGTCTGGACAGACCCTATGGGTGGGCTCCTCTGTGCCTAGTCTTCATACTACCTTTAGCAAGAAAACCAGTCCATTATTTAATTTGATTCTCCCAGAAGGACTATGAGACCTATTAAAGGCTGAGACTTCTTCATTAGATGCACAACTGCAGGCAAAGTGGGACCAAGGAATCAGGTCTGATTTACATTTCCTCTCTGCCTCCATACCTTCACTTACACATTCATGACCACAGACATTGCCCTTTGCTTCGCACTGGTTCCGGGCCAGTCTGTGCCCAGAACATACAAACAGTTGCTCAGCATTTCAAAGCATTTATGTAGGTAATACAACTGCTTTCCCTTCACCCAAGTCTGCTGTGTTTTCTTTGAGAAGCACCAAGCAAAACAAAGCTTTAAAATATTCATTAATCTCTGACAAAAATAGCAACACCTTAATGTTCAATAATTTTATTTTTAGATAGATGCCTTTTTTTTCCCTCTCTGCTAATGCAGATGTGTTGAAGGGAAGGACCTAGGTTAACAGCCTGATGTGCTCTTCTGCTACAGAGTTCGTTTGGGATGCAGTTCTCAGCTTGTTTGCTGACATTTGGCAGTTCCTGACAAAACAAGGCAAGTGTGTCCGAAAGGAGTGAGAAAACACAGCAGTGAAAATCAGGGAAATGCCATTTCCATGTGGTTTGTTTAGTTACCAGAAAATCACTGGCCCAGCATGTAGTTGGGAAGCGTGTCACATGTCACATGTGGAGTATATACCTGAGCCTGGCACCCTTCTGTGGGCAGCACATTCCTTAAGGTTTGTTCTCAGTTGGCATTTTTGTGACCAAAGCAAGGAAAGGGTAGATTTGTCCCAGATCAGCCACTCTTCAGCCTCAACCAAAAAGAGAGATAAGGATAAGGCAGGTATTTCTGCACCTGAAGAATTGTTCACACCAGTAAAACAGCAAGTTAGAGATAAGAAGATAGCAGAAGTGATGGGTTCATGTCTCAGGGTAGGGACACAGCTATGGAGGCAGATGACTCCAAAGCATGTCCTTATGCTAAGAGGATTTTCCTGGCACCTTTGGGTAGCCAAGACGTCTGCATGTCACTGTGGGTGTTTCAGACACCATTGGGGCATTACTGCAATGTGCTGTGCCCATGTATCCAAGAAGCAGCATGGAGGCAGAGCAGAACATGGGATGTTTCTTGGTTCTTACAACCTCCCGCTGGGCACTGAGCCATTGCTGAAGGCTCTGGGCAAGAGCTGTCTCCTGTTGGACTCAACAAAAGTGCTGGTAGAGAAGAGAAGAACTGGGGCCTACCGGTGGGTACCTATGAACATTTCCATCCTCTGTAGTGCTAAGGCATGTTTTCTTCTTTACCTATCTACAGTGTGCCACAGACGGACAGAAATAGAATCATAGAATGTATTGGGTTGGAAGGGACCTACAAAGGCCATCTAGTCCAACCCCCCCCCCCCACTGTAAGCAGGGACTTCTTTACTAGAGCAGATTGCTCAGAGCCCCATCAAGCCTGACCTTGAATATCTCCAGGGATGGGACCTCCCCTACCTCTCTGGGCAGCCTGTTCCAATGATCTACCACCCTCATATTGAAGAACTTGAAATTCCTCCACCAACTCCTGGGTCATGTCTCACCATAGTCATATTAGTGAGTACAGAAAAAAACAAACTTCCATCCCAGCCGTATTAGCCAGACATTGAGTTCTGCAGCTTATCGGGTGAAAAACCATGACGCTCAGGTGGCTGGTGACAAGCTTATAGCTGGATTAGCCCAGCTGACCAAGATGTTTCACAAGTGCTGCTGGAACTGGGGTTTGCTGTCAGCATGAAGTGAAGGTAATAAGCATCTCTCATAGAGTGGTAAGTGTTGTGCAGATCAGATGGCTGGATGATAGGTGGTTTTAGTGAAGTGGCCTCAAGAGAGTGGAAAATGCCTCCTCCATGCAAAGAAGCTCATCGTTTGCTTTCTCAGGGTTACCCTGTCTACTGTGCAGGTCCAGCTGCTCTTGGGGCTGAAGGAGTGTCCCAGAGGTGTCTGCTTTCCTTGAGCAAATTTAGGGAAAACCTTAGATGAGGGTCACAAACTCTCTGCAATGCAGCAGTGTGGCAGCATACCTGGGGCACTGGGTAAATCGTAATTTAATTGAAAGAGTTGTTTCTGGGGAAAAAAAGGTCAATATGGGGGAATGTTGAGCCGTTTCACTTACCAGCTCACTTATCTCTTTCCAGCTTTTTGGAACAAAACCTTCTCCCTCACAAAAGAGTGAATTTGAATTTATGCTGCAGAAACTGGTATGTTCTCTTTATTTTCACTTGATAGAGATTTTCCCTAATAACTAATACAGGACCTGCCAGATCATTTCCTACTTTGCATTTTTTGGGGTTTGGCGGGGGAGGAAGCATTTTTGGTAGTGGGGGAAGGGGCCACCTTGTGAGAAGCTTTGCTAAAGCTTCCCTGGCTCCAAGGGGTACCCCTCCAGCCCAGGCTGAGCCCATTAACAATAGATAAACACCTCTGCGAATCCATATTTGTGATGGGAAGGACTGTCTTGAAAGGAAGAAGGTGGAGAGAACCTGGAGCAGAGGCCATTGACCTGAACAAAAGGCGACCATTGGCCTAAACAAAGAGAGAGGAAGGAGGAGGAGGAGGGGGAGGACAGAGAACCTCAGACACCCAGTTCAAAACCATGGAGTAGGAGAAGGCAAAGGAGGTCCCTGCAGCCCATGGAGGTTCAACGGCGGAGCAGACACCCACATGTAGACCATGGAGGAATCCACGATGGAGCAGAAAGCTGAGCCCAAGGGCAAGTGTGACTGAATAGAGACCCCAGAGTAGCTCAGTGCCAGAACGAGGGTGGACCCCCACAACCAGGGGTGAGGAGGTGTGCTGGACCAGAGACCCGTCTGCAGCCCATGGGACTCCCCATGCTGGAGCTGGGAGCAGAGCCTGAAGAGGTCTGTGACTCCATGGGAAGCTCAGGTTGGAACACTTTGTTCCTGGACTTTCATGCTGGGAAGAGCAGCTGAGGTGAGCTGACTGAACCCCCATTCCCTGGCCCCTGTGCTGCTGAGGGGGAGAAGGTAGAGAAATGGGGAGCAAAGTGATTGGAGCCCGGGAAGAAGGGAGGGGTGGGGGAAGGTGTTGTAAGATGTGGTTGTTATGTCTCACTGTGCTACTCAGATGAATGGTAACAAATTACATTGATTTTTCTTCCCCGAGTCTGTTTTGCCCGTGACCTGTGAGCCCTCCCTGTCCTTCATTCCTAACCCCGTGCCCCCTTTGTTGTGATTCCCATCCCACCTCAGCAGGTGGGAGGAGTGAGTGTAGGACCGCATGGTCCTACCTGTGGGTCAAACCACCATGGCATTACAGGGCAGAGCTAGTGGTGCTGTCTACTAGGGATGCTTGCTTGACACCTCCCACTGTAGATGCTGTTTGCTGTTGCTTGTAGCTGTCAAACTGACAAGCTGAAATTTTCTATGCTATGGGCCAATCTCATGCTGTTGTCTGGCCTTTCCAACCATGAGAACATTTGAAACTTTGCAACTTTTGAGCATTTTCTTTCTTTTATTCCAGGACAGCAGAGTCCAAAGAGCCTCTTGATACACAGGCAACCTAATAGGTCTGGGCCTGGATGGCCCCTTACAGAAAGGATACGTGCAGTGTAGTAGAACATATAGAGGGACATACAGGAGAACTGCAAGACTCAAGAATGCTGTTTTGGTCCTCTTTCTCCAGTTTTTGGAAATAGCTTCTCATACAGGCAGGAGAGATCCTGAGGGCACTTGGTGGCCATTCCTTCCCAGGGAAGGAAGGAGCTTCCCAAAGTGCAGGTTATCATGCACTTCAACAGTTATGGTACCTTTCTTGTAGACAAGGAATGAATGGATTGATTTCTTGAAATGATCTAATAGAGGAATTGCTTTTTTTGTAAAATGAAGTCATTAGGTCATTAGCAGAGGATTGCTTCTGAAATACTAGGTAGTGGCAGTCTACTTCCCATAGGCACAACAGGACCACACACAAGAGAGTAACTGAAGATACCAGACTTGGTATTGAAGATACCAAGGACTAGTAAGGAGGCTTTGAATCATTAAATCCAAGTGGTGCTATCAAAGGCAGTGTGTCACAGATGGCTTTTATGCTTTGCACTTGAAGACACCCATGGCTGTGCTCTCCTCTCTCCCAATGCTGGCAATCATCCTGCTTCAAACGGGAGGTTAGATTAGGTCCCTTCCAACCAATGCTTCTGTGATTCCACTCCCATAATATACGCCCAAAAGAGTATATATGTTCTGAGTGGTTCTGAACAGCAAGCAATTGGGAGATGAAAGACTGTGTTTTCAGTGAAATATCCCTGTGTGCTGTCCAAAAAGCAAACAAGGACATTGGTTCAGCTTGGCTGGTTCCGAAACTTTTAAAAACAAAAACTTATGGCAGATCTAGAAAATAAGGGAAAGGTGGTAAAACAGTTAATTTGAAAATGTGAGACGGTTCAGATTGAGTTCTTCCAGACTTCCGCAACAAGTGGATTGTCCAGTCATGAAACCAGGAGGGTAGTTTTAAATAAAGGGAGTGAATGAAATCATCCACTGTGAAAACAATAAACCTAAGAACAATCAGATTAAAAATAAGATAAACTGTCGATTTGCATTCAGGCAAGCTACCCCTCTGCAGAGAGGTGGGATGTCTCTTTGGAAAGCAGAGAGAGAAGCAGGTTTGGTGATAGTGAAGCCTACATACTAAGACTTTATTAATGGTGAGAAATTATTGATAGCACAGCCTCTTCATATGGTCCCAGAGTTCCCTCCTCTATCAAAAATTATTTTAATGACTGTTTTGCCATTGTTACTAATCACTTGAAATCAGGTCCTTGACATTATGTGGCAGTGAAGAGAAAAACATATCACCAAACAAATGAGACTCCTTGAAGTGCTTGAAGTTGCTTCTTATCTTCACAGTTTGGATAACCTTTTGCATAATAATCAACAATTTCAAATATATTGGTCATATCGCCTCCTCAAAGAGATGGGAGACACTCTTTGAAATTACAGACCAGACTTCATACATATGAGAAGCACTGACGTGGTGACACACAGTAAGGAAGAGCTAATGTCCCTTTGATAAAGCTGTCTTCACTGAGTTGGATTTTCTTGCCATGGTGTCAGGAATAGATAGTTGATGAGACAGACGTGTTATTAAGTGGTAAAAATAAACAGATGGAAGAGACAAGTGAGAGATTTCAGCTGTGACTTTCCAGAATGTTTCAGCAAAGAATAACCTCCTAATTTCCATTCCCTACCAGAGATGAAAAATATGAGATACCCAAGTGTTGCGTGGTCACAGATCTGGTGCACCATTGGGGCACCTACTGCTTGTCCCTTGAGCCAACAGCTTGTCCCTGCCTGACCACAAGGCCCATGAGATGGGGCAGTTTGTGGACCTGGAGAAGGGGTGCTGGTCCTCACCTGCTGCTACTCTGGATGCAAAGACATCATTGTGGAGAGAATCGCTGCATGTCTATGTGTGTGCTGACTGCCTTGGTTCCTGCTGGGCATCACAACCTACTTTTGAGCCCCTTTTCTCACTCTCCCTCCCCAAGCCACAGCGGTCTCCTCAGCTTTCTGTTTGTCTCATCCCTTCCCACTATGGAGGATGCAGCAGTTTCACCAGGGGGAGGACAGAAGATGACAGGCAGGATGAAGATGTTCCACATCCCCTGGGATTGCAATGGTTAGAGCATCAGCTCCTGCAGAGATGTGATGATGAACTAGTGTTAAGTGGCAATATTGTGATCATGGAGGAGTCTACCTTTGCATCTGGGGTCCTTACCACAGCAGGGCATGCCAGAAAGTCCTCTTTTCTGTAGAGCCAATAGACTCCCAGACCTTGCTCCTGTCCACAATACATTACTGGAAAAGTAGAGGGCAGTTTCTGCTATGCCACTGCAGCCATCTCCTGCCTGCCTGCCTTATTCTTCTGTATTGTTTACTATCAATTATAAAATATTAAATCAGATAAATACCTTTGTCCTTTCTGGATGATAAGAAAATACATTGTTCTGCCTCCTAAAATGCCGTTGTTTTCACTGGAAATGCTAATGGGATTATGTAAAGGTTATTTCAGCCTCCTCCCAAGTCTGGAGACATGGCAAAACAATCATGATGCCCTTTGTTTATGCCTTTTTAATGACTGCTTTTATCTCCAGGTATCTGAGGCCTCTGCATCTTCTCAGGTGTTCACTTGTGGGGTCCTTGGGCTGCTTTTGAGGGGAAAATCCCTGAGGAATATAAACGTAGCTGTGCTGTCATATTAGAGATCTGGAAAGAGCTGGTGTGGGGGAGAGGTCTAGAAGTCTGTCAAGGATTTGATGTCTATGTCTTGATACTTGCAAGTATCATGGTAGACTTGTATGGGACCTTCTGCAGTTTGCAGTATGAGCATTGAGGAGCACACGTGTATGGGTCCAACATGATCCCGTGGCTCATCTGTTCAGCAGCGTCTGCACTGGTGTTCATCAGTGCACCCCTGGGGCTCCTTCTTCTGGTTTCCTTTCTTTGAGGCATGTGTCTGTGAGCCTGTGCCAGGATGCACACATGAGCGCCCGCAGTTGTGATGAGCAAGTTGTGTGGTGCGGTCCCTGTTTGCAGCCTCCAGTCTAGACTGGCCTTCACTGCACCGTGCAGATGTGATGAGCCGAGTAAGAAGCATAGTTCACGAGCCAGAGAAAGCTACAGAAATAGCCATGGTGTTCCACTTGCTCTCTTCTTTGAGAAAGTGTTTCCAAAAGCATGTTTTCCTCAAATTTTTGTTTGTTATTGTTTTTTTGCACAGGCGCTTGATTTTTACGTCCCAAACAGCCCCAATGTTGTGCAGGTGGCTTGTGATGGCCTGATAACCTCATTGTTTTCCAGAGAAAAGCAGAGCACCAAGACAGACTGTCATAGTTTCAAATACCAGAAACATGAGGAAAGAATTGGTTGTCACTGGAGAATCCCCAGACCCCTGCCTCCATGTGGGCTGATAGATACTTTTTTTTAAATTGGCCCTGTCATGAGCATTAGAGTTATGGACACCCTAGGCATCAGAATCACAGCATTATAGAATGGTTTGGGTTGGAGGGGACCTTTTAAAGATATAGTCCAATCCCACTGCCATGGGCAGGAACATCTTCCACTTGATCAGGTTGTTCAAAGCCTCATCCAACCTGACCTTGAACACTTCCAGTGATGGGGCATCTACAACTTCCCTGGACAACCTAGTCCCATGTCTCACTACCTTCATCATAAAAAAATGTTTTCCTTATATCCAATCTAAATGTCCTCTCTTCCAGTTTAAAGCCATTACCCCTTGTCTCGTCACTACAGGCCCTGGTAAAAACATTTTTCTCCATCTTTCTTGTAAGCTCCATTTATATGTTGAAAGGACGCATTAAGAGTGGCCTGAGCAAGCTCTGAGCAAATCAGCCTGGCTCTAATCAAGTCAATCTAGGTCTGTGAACAGCCTTGCTTTGAGCAGGAGGTTGGACTAGGGACATCCAGGGGGTCCTTCCACCTCAAGTCCATCTAGGAGTCTATAAAAATTGCTGTGAAATTCTGATTAGCTGCAGTCTCCTGACTTTTCACACTCTTATGAAGCTTCTTTTTGATAAGGAAAAGATAGAACCAGAAATGGAGCCAACACAAGGACATTTCTTCCTGCCCACACTGGCTGAAGCTTCATATTGTCCTGGGTCATTTGTTCCATCGGTGGCAGATGATGGGAATGTGTGCAGATGGGGATAGTAGGATAGGGATTCACACTTTTCCTAAAATATTCTTTTATTAACCTAAGGGAGGGAAATGGTACATTGGGAACAGTTCTAAGCATAGCTCAATTGTGTTAATAGATTAATCTGAGAGGAACAAGAGATGGTTCCTGGAGAACAGAGAGGGACATTAGCTGGGACAGCTGGGATGACATCTTCACAGCTAGCAGAGAGAGAGAAAAAGAGAAGGTGGTTGTCACCGTCCGTTGAGTGCAAAAGCATTTAGCAAAAAGCATGGGCAGAGAAAGGTGGTGAATCCCTGGTGTTAGGGGAGATACGAATTGTAAACCCTGTTGCTGAAAATCATAATTCTCACTATTGAAGTTATTTGGTAGGTCTCCCTGGAGGATCATGCCTGAGAGGTCAGAGACAGTGAAGAGCAGCTGCTTGCAGAGGACAGTACTCTCATTGCTGAGGGGGGGTTTCTCATGCACATTGGCTATGCAAATTCATACAGGAGGTCTGGTTTTCTCACCCAGTTTCAGTGAGACCATTTGAACTCTCCTAGGCTGGAGGATTTCAGAGTGTGGGATGCACACAGCATAGTGTGATCATACCATGACGGGCTACGATCTTGGCCACGACTGCTGGACAGGATTTGCATGTGGTGCTCCGGCTTGGCGTGCTTCTATGCAACTGCTGCTCCCTGCAAGTTTGGTTTGGATAATTGCTTTGGTAGCATTTGAAGGCAGAAGAGGGAAAAGGCTTCTGAGAACAGTTGTTTTTTTCCAATATATATGCCATTTGTGTAATGTTTTTTTCTGGAGAGGTGCCAGATGAAGTGGATATGGGACAAGTAGTGGATGTTCAACAGGGGAGCTTGTCTTTTTCCCCCCAGCAGTATCAGCTGTTCTAAGGAGATTTGTGCACTCTCTCTACAGCCCTTGCCAAGTTATGTCCTTAGACCACTATCACTACTGCTAAATCGATAACTTCATTCACTATACTGTTTTCCAAAGTCCCACTGCTGCTGAGGTACTCTCATCCTTCCACTTTCTGTATGCCTTTCAAAAGAGCCTTCCTGGCACCTGAGTTAATTAGAGAAAATCTGAAATGTAATTACTAACATAACATTTACAGTTTTGGGATCATCTTTCCCAGTGCACTGCTGGCATAACATAGCCACTGGATTGCCTCCTGAGACTGCTGAGAACCACTGCAGTCTCACAGGTGCCCATCTGCAGACACCCATCACATCATTGTCACTGATGAGACTCTCCATGACACTGGCTGCACTGGGTCTCTCATTTCCTCTCATGAAGCCAAGGAGACACTGTGGACTCCCCTGGTGACCAAAATCACAAGAAGAAGCAAGATGATCCACAGCTGTAGCATGGAGCAGCACTGTGGGCAGGGAGCATCCCCAGCCTGAGCTCAAATTTCAGTGAATTTTGGATACACATGTGTTTTCACCTCTTTTGTGCATGTAGCCCTTGAATGAAGTGTATGCTGGTTGTGAAATGGTAATGTCTAAGGTAATAGCTTCACATCAAAAGTGAGATCTCATCTGAAGGGTCCAGTCTTGGCACTGGTTTGGGACAGCCCTGTTGAGGATGTAATGGAGAACACCAAGAAGCATGCTGAAAAGTACCATAAATCTGTGAGGAAAAATGGAAGGATCTTGGGCAGAAGAGATTTATGGAAAGCCTAAGATCAATCCTTCTAAGTGGTCTGCATGCTGTGTCTATCAGGCTTTGAAGTTCCTCAAGTGATGGATGCTTATCATGCAATGAGACAAAGCAAGAGTCTATTTAATGCTCTTCCCTTTGACATCAGCCCAGTCAACCCATTTCAACTCCTCCAGCAGGAAATAAGGAAACACATCACACACCTCCAGCACTTCAGCAAACTCCAGCAGTTTCCTTCAGGCAATTTAAGTGGCTGGATCAAAAGGACTATCTCAGACGCACAAGGTCCCTGTGCAGTTGGCAGAAGTGCAGCAGCTCTTCCTGAAGTATTTGTGTGATGTGCATCCTTCTCTGCTGGCCCTGACTCTGCAGGGCCTGTCTCTAAAGCTGGGGTCTAAGCCTGTCTGTAGAGCAATGCATGACTCCTGCTCTAGGCCCTAGGAGGGCTGGTGGCCACTGAAGAGAAATGCAGAAGCCTAGGTCCAAAAAGACACCACCATTCTCTCCAGACCACAGACTGGGTGCTTTGAGTACAAGCATATTTCAGGCATGATGTGCAGATGCTGATCCTGAACATGGGATCTACAAGATCAAACCCTCTGTTTGAAAAGCACCTTAAAGTTGGGGATTTGTAGGTGATCACAGAATCCCAGAATTGCCTGGATTGAAAAAGCCCTTTAAGATCATCGAGTCCAATCATTAACCTCACACTGACCAGTCCCCAACTAAACCATGTCCCTCAGCACTGTGTCTACACAACTCTTCAATCCCTCCAGGGATGGGGACTGCACCACTGCCCTGGGCAACCCCTTCCAGTGCCTCAGAACCCTTTCAGGAAAGAAATTCTTCCTCACATCCAATCTCAACTGCCCTTGGGGCAACGTGAGGCCACTGCCTCTTGTCTTGTCACTTGTTCCTTGGTTGAACAGACCCACCCCCACCTCTCTACACCCTCCTTTCAGGGAGTTGGAGAGAGCCAGAAGGTCTCCCCTCGGCCTCCTTTTCTCCAGGTGTGATGGTGATAGCAGTGTCATTAGAAAGCAATGTGCTGGTGCTCAGAAAGGACTCTGTCCAGCTTGGGCAGCATTGCCCTAGGGAAAGGGGATACAGGAATGGAAAGGACATTCACCAGAAATCCCTTCAGCCCAGTACATTACTTCTAGCCATGTGGCATAGCAAGATGCTCCAGGACAAGATGAGAAACCTGCTGCCTCCCATAGACCAATTCCTTTATTGATCATTTCCTTCCTACCCCAAAGCTGTAGGTTATAATTTTACCCTGTCTACTCCATCATAACTTTACTCTTTGTCTTCATCAGTGCTTTAATGAGCCCTACTCAGCCTCTTCACAAGAAGAGGTTTTTTAATCCACAATGCCATAAGGCTGCTTATTCACTCCTGGCTCCTCTCCACTATTTTCTCTCGCAGAAAACACTTCTGCTTCCAGGTAGGCTGCAATAAGAGCACTTAGCACATCTCTCTGCTGCACTGATATGAGTCAAGATGAGTTAAACCTTTGGAAAATTGTTTCTTGAAGGCCAGAGACATTTGTTTGTCCTATACTTAAATGTCTTTGACACATCAGAGCAACCACAGCCCATCGTTGAGCGTCCTGAGTGACAGCATGGCATAACTGAGGGCCCAATGAGTGTCTAACAGGATAAAAAAGGACATCAAAATACTCTAATGTCACAGCTAATGGGGTCAAAGGGAGCCTACTATGAAAAACATCATTTTCAGATGACTTCTGACTGTGCTAGTACAGTGCTTATCATCACAGTCCCTAGTGTTTTTAAGGCATAAAAATAATTTTCTGCATAAGAAATCATACAGTTTTCTCTTTTTTTCTGAAAATCCTGTTTGTCACAGCCCCTTATAATTTCCTATCTTTCTCCCAAAGCTTGGTTTGAAAAAAAGTATTCAGCGTCCTGCACCTTTTATGAGATGCTGTGTCCTGATATACCATGTTATTTTTTTTCCTTTCTCCACATCCCAATCATCTTTACAGAAAAATAATCAGATGAGATAGTGTCTACTGTTAAACAAAACAATAAAAAAGTTAAGTCCTTTTGGAGCAGGAACTGTCCCATGTTTTTTTGACTTGTAGCCCAAATTTGACAACAAGACGCAAGCCTAAGAAACCTCCAGTTTGCAGTCCCTTCCTGAGGAGATGGGATTTGGGAGCCAGTCGCATACCTGGCTGACAGCACTGCAGTTCCCGTGGCAGCATAGAGGCTGCAGTTCCTTAGTTACAGCCTGACTCTGTGTTCAGGAGTGAGCTCTTTTTCCAGGGACATATGAGTGTGAAGACAACTTATTACCAAAGGCAGAGTGGAGGGCAGTTCTGCCCAATCTTATAATGCAGTAAAAGCCTCTGGGACACATGGGACACACCACCAGTTGTATCAGTTAAAGCCAGGTTTGAATTTAAGGACAAAGCGAGGTGAGAGAGGAAGGAAAGGTATGGTGTATAAATTCCCAAGGTCCTTCTCCCTCTAGGGATAAAAAACCCAAAGGTCTGGAGAATGGAGAGAAAGCACAAACTGAACTAGTTGCACAGCAATTGCATCTGCTGGTAATGATGGAGATTGTCCTGGCAAAGCAAACATTTCATTTTAGTATGGCAGTGAGTTTAAGTAACAGTGTGATAACAAATACTTGGAGATCAATGCTGTGATGAACAAAACTCATACACTTTTCCAACGTAAAGGTTCAGCTGCTATTGTCCCGATAGAGAAAATAGTTACATACGGTTCTGAAAACAAAAATCTACCGAGTTTTTAATTTTCAAGTGAGTGAAAAGGGTTTTTTTTAATATTTTCCAGGGAGAAAAAAAAAATGACATGGTGGAAATCAAACATAGAGGATTTTTTACCTCATCTCTGGTATTCTTAGGAAATGGCAATGTTTGGAAAGCAAGAAGACAAATCCTTTGGTTGCTAGCTATCCTCTTGTCCCTAGCTATGAAGAAAAGCCTCTGCCCCAGATCTGGTACAGTTTAAAATCCAGCCATGCTGCTCAGTCCAGGCTGTGGGATAAAACTTCAATATTTGCTACTCTGCCTCAGGCTGGAACCGCCCAGCCTGCTGCCCAACTATAGATTAAATTGTCAAGATGCCTCACGGTCCAAGGCCACCTTTCCACTGTGCCCTGGGGAGGATCAGCAAGTCTCCTGTGAGCACTTGGGAAAGTGCCTGAGATAATTTCAATGCCAAGAAGCAGGAGAGGGGTGCTCAGGTACATATGAGCCAGGGCAGAAATGGCATGGTCATTGGAGCTGTGCACCAGAAGCCCTCGTTTCTGAGCTATTTTATTCTTACCATAGCTCTGAATTAGCTTCTGTACATTATTTCTGGTTTAGCATTTTAAATATAAATACTCTCCAGCCACTGGATAATGGCAAATGTGTCAGATTTACTTTAGGATTATCAATGTATTTGCACAGAAAGCAAAAATTCTACACCTTGTTTTGGGGCTACATCACTCTTAATCCTTGTTTGACACCTGGAAACACAGTTGTACATTCTCCTAAATGCCTCTCCTAGCTGTGTGAGATCATTTGCATGCAGTGCAATTTCATCTACTCACCCTTTCTTTCCTACCATACCTTCAAACATGCTCGACTTGACTGCCCATTCCACCTGTAGTGTAGGGAAAAAATTGGAGTTTATTATAACCATGTTTAATCTCTTTATTACAACCATTGTAACATACAGGCACAAGCTCTGCTTTCTCAACAGATCCATGTCTCCTGGCATCTCGAGAGGGTAAGGATGGAGCAAAAGGGCAGAATGTTAGGGTTTTTGGGGTATCTCTGTTCAATGTAGACATTTTACCATGAAGCTTAATTGGAGAAACTAATTGAAGAAAAGGCTTTATGCAGAAAGCCCAGTCTTGGGCTGAGCCTGCCCACATTGGACCACTCTGTGGCAGTTGGCTAAACTATGGGACTACACAACGGCCACCACCAAGCTCACAACATCCCCCTTGCCCCTCATCTATGCCTACAACACAGACCAACTTTGTGCCTGCGTCTACATTATTATCTCTGTCTTTTCATCAACATGCAAAGCAACCTCTTGAGCTTTTTTGGTGAGGCTTTTCAAGGTACACCTGCATTGAAATTGCTGGGAGGGTGCTACAGGCAGTTTAGGACAGAGATCCCTTGCAGAATTACTCTTCTCCCAGTTTTCTCAAGCTTTGGTTAAACTTTCTACTGAAGTTCAGGAGAATTTCCAGGAGTGACATGGGCTGTGGCCCAGGGACGAGGTCTTTCTGCCCCAGCAGCTTTCCCTCTGGCTGGCTCCCACCTAGGAACCAACTACCTCACTCTTCATTTTTGCCCACACAACGGCTTGATGCGGGAAGCAATGAAGTTTAATTTCTTCCACAAAGAGGTTTATAAAGCCTGGACCAGTTCTGTCCAGTTCACAGAGCAGTCCCATTGCTGTCACATGGGGCAACTCGAGGCACAAAGGCAAGAACAGCTTAAACCAGTCTTGTCACCCTGGGAAACGTATAGAGAAACCATGGTGACCCCTGGCCACTCCAGCCCTGAGGCCAGGCCTGGGGCTGCAGTCACATGAAACATTCCTTCAGCAGGAGAACCAACTTGAGAAGGTCCTCTTGCCATAGCTTGAGCATGGGAATGAGCCCATCTGGAGCCAACTTGAGAAGAAGGGGGTCACTGTGAACCTGGCTCGTGTTCAGCAATCAGGTGCAACGTACTGCAAGGGGTTGCATCAGCACTACTTGGGCGAAGCAACATGAAGCCCAGGGCTTCGTGCCGTCTCTGCTGTTGGCAAAGAGGATTGCAAAAAGGGTCGCTGCTTGCTCAGACCTTGAAGCATGTCCATACTGCACCACAGCCTGCAGCTCTCGTGGGTGAAGAAAATTGGCTGTCTGGAAGTTATTCTCCCAGTTTTCTAGTTGAGTAGTAAAACAAGTTTGCTGTTGCAATAGCAAAAGCCATTATGGGAAACGTGCATCCTCACTGTTCCAGCAGCCTTTGACTACAAGAAATTAGAAACCTCCCCACAAGAAATTAGGCTCCCTCATCACATCTCCAACTCCACTACATGGGAATCAGAAGAACAGCAGGGCACAGGACAGTTCCTCTCTAACAGGATTTAGGGTTCTTATTCCTATTCCCAAACTTGCCGGGATACCTGGCTTTGTTCTCTTTGATTTGCTTTGTTTTCCTTTGATTTAAGGACAGGTCTTCATCATTGCAAGTGAGTGCCACCACCACTGACTACAAGCTGCCTTGAGCACGGATGTGGAGTAAAGACAAGTTTTTTCCATGTTCATGGTGGATCAGTGGTCATATTGAGGATCTTCACTGAAGAAATATGTCGGCTCATTGTCATATATTTCAAGAAGTAAAAAGGGGGAAAAAAATCTGTTTGGGACAATGTAGAGGGAGTCAGGGAGACCAAAAAGCCAGAATGAAAGGTATAAATGGTTTTAAATGTATACAGATGACATATATGTAATTAATTACCCCACTTTAAGTTACATCAACTTTTTTGTGTAGATAAAGCCAAAGGCTATGCTATGCTGTTATCTTAGAGGAATGTTTGTGTCTGGAGATTCATTCTCACCCTGCCAATAATTCTGAAACATTTATTACAGTTTTGTAATGCACAAGTTTTGCAACCAGCTCAAGGTGATTTTCTATAACACCGAGCTCTGAGAGAAACAAACTAATCGCTGATTTGAAAATGGACAGTTGCCTAGGCATGAGCGCTCAAGATTTTATTACATTTGTTATGTGTAAATAGAATGGGTCTCACTGTACTTGCCAGCCCGCCTGCCTACGTACGCACACGCACATCCTCCAACATAGCCAGCACCTGGGAAGAGCCTGTTGCCCCCAGCTAGAAAGCAAGCATGAACACCTCCAAGGAGGAGGAAGAATTAAAAGTGAAGATCTCAGATGCAGGTGGACATCACTTGGGGGCATTTCATTCAGGGGCTTTCCTCACTGAGGTGCCACCAGGGCACAGGGCTTCCACTGATGCTACTCCTCACTCCAGCCTCAGCATATCCCAAGCGCAGAGAGCTGTGAGCATTGCAAGCTGGGCAAGGCTCTACTCTGCACTGGTGCGGCCTCACCTCCAGTACTGGGGGCAGTTTTGGGCACCACGGGATAAAAAGGATCTAAAGCTCCTGGAGAGTGTCCAGAGGAGGCCACAACATTGGGGAAGGGTTTAGAGGGGAAGCTGTATGAGAAGAAGCTGAAGTCACTTGGTTTGTTCAGCCTGGAGGAGACTGAGAGGAGATCTCATGGGGGTCTAGAACTTCCTCCCAAGGGGAAGAGGAGGGGCAGGCGCTGATCTCTTCTCTCTGGCCACCAAAGCCAGAAGCAGAGGAAATGGCAGGAAGATGTGGCAGGGGAGGGTGAGGTTGGCCATGAGGAAAAGGTTCTTGAGGCAGAGGGTGATGGAGCACTGGAACAAGCTCCCCAGGGAGGTAGTCATGGCACCAAGCCTGACAAGATTCCAGAAGCATTTGGCCAACATGTGCCCTCAGACACATGGTCTGAATGTTGGGATTGTCCTGTGCAGGGACAGGAGTTGGACTGGATGATCCTTGTGGGTCCCTTCCAACTCACAACATTTGATGATTCTATGATGCTATGAGCTGCTTTGTAACACCATCTCCTTTAGGTCCACAGCTTGTGTCTCTTCCACATCAAATCCTTTAGTTCAGATCTCAAAATAAGCCTAAAGAGACAAATTTAAACCTAAAAAAAAAAAGAGGAAGAGTTTTTTATTTCCAGACTCACCAAATTACCATATTGGACTAAAAATGAAAAACAGAATGTGATTCTTAGATTGTACAGAAGAATATAGATTCTCCTTAGCCCTTTTTGTATCTCTGCTGTCTTGAGGAGGGGAATGTAGCTTCCCACCCAGCCATTCTAGGGCTGCCTCTCCTCCTTGGCCATCTGGGATGGAGATAAATTCCCACTGGCATTTTATTTCTTAATTAGCACAATCCTTCAAATTACAGTGGCTTTCCTGCAAGTCACAACTTGTCCAGGACTGTGGCAGATCCTTATAAATAGTGCAAGAAATGTCAGTTCTCTTACTAGATACAACTTACAGGTCCTGAGTAGCTTTTCATAGAGATATGCCAAAAATACAGGTAACAGTCATGATACTGAAAGTGTTTCCTCTGCATGACTTCCTTTTTGTTGGTCTTAAGGGACTGGCTATCACCTCCAAAAGGAGAAAGGTGATTACATCAATTCAGAAATGAAGGAAGTGAAGCCAGGAGTGTCAATAAAAAAAAAAAAAAGAAGAAATTTTTTGCCCATGGGATTGATGACAATAACTAGTTACTTAACTAAATGAGAAACAAATGTGGTGTGAACAATGCTGTATGTTCAGTACTACGTGTAGATGGTAAAAATGTCATATCACAGGAAAGACAAACTCAAGAAATACTTGTCTTTTATTATGATGGGAGGGTGACACATTCATACCTGAACACAAAAATGCTTCACAGCATCACCACAGCGTGGTGATGGTGGTGACCTGAAAGGGTCATCTGCCCTTGTGAGGCCCCATCTGGAGTACTGTGTCCAGGCCTGGAGCCCCCAACACAAGAAGGATATTGAGCTGTTGGAGCAGGTCCAGAGGAGAGCCAGGAAGGTGGTCAGAGGGCTGGAGCACCTCTCTTATAAGGAAAGGTTGAGGAAGCTGGGCTTATTGAGCTTGGAGAAGAGAAGGCTCCGAGGAGACCTCATTGCGGCCTTCCACTACTTGAAGGGAGCTTAGAAACAGGAGGGAGAGTGACTTTTCACATGGGCAGATAGTGATAGGACAAGCGGAAATGATTTTAAACTCAGAGAGGGGAGATTTAGGCCAGATATTAGGAGGAAATTTTTTACCCAGAGGGTGGTGAGGCACTGGAACAGGTTGCCCAGAGAAGCTGTGGATGCTCTATCCCTGAAGGCATCCAAGGCCAGGTTGGATGGGGCCCTGGGCAGCCTGATCTAGTTGCTGGCAACCGTGTCCACAGCAGGGGGGTTGGAACTAGATGATCTTTGAGGTCCTTTCCAACTCAAAACATTCTATGATTCTATGATCTGGTACAACCTCAAGCAGGGCCACCTACAGCCAGTTGCTCAGGAAATCCAGAGGGCTATTTGAACACTTCCAAGGATGGAGACTCCACAACCTCCCTGAACAACCTGTGCCACTGTTCGGTCACCCTCACAGTGAAAAAATGTTTCCTGATGTTTGGAAGGAACCTTCTGTGTTCGGCTTGTATCTGGTCCTGGCTCTGGGCACTTCTGAGAGAAGAGCCTGGCTTCATTCTCTTTGCACCCTCCCTACAGGTATTATAGACACTGAGGAGATCCTCCTGAGCCTTCTCTTCCCCAGGATGAACAGTCCCAGCTCTCTCAGCCTTTCCTCATATGCGAGATGTTCCATTTCCTTCACCATCTTGGTGGCCCTTCCTTGGTCCCTCTCATAGTGGGGAGCCCAAGCACAGGATGCAGCTCTCACCACTGCTTCTGAATCCATTACTAACTACAGAAGATGTGAAGCACAAGCCATCACAATTAATTTTGTAAAAAACCTGTAGGACTTGATATTTTGTACCCAGGAGTTTTATCATCCTAAGGAAGACGCAGAGCAATTAGCACTGATGGTTAATAAATACTAATGGCTGATGCCAGCTCCATAGACCTGTAGGGGCAAAAATCTAATAGCATTTGCATGTTTGCGAAAAGAAAGTTATTAATTCCAGGTATTAATTATTCTATGCTAATTAATTATTAATTAGCATAGAATCATCATAGAATCATGGAATGGTTTGGGTTGGAAGGGACCTTTCAAGGTCATCTAGTCCAACCCCTGCAGTGATCAGGGACACCTTCAACCAGATCAGGTTGCTCAGAGCCCTGTCCAACCTGACCTTGAACATTTACAAGGATGGGGCTTCTACCACCTCTCTGGGCAACTTGGGCCAGTGTTTCACCACCCTCTGTGTAAAAAAATGTCCTCCTTATAGCTAGTCTAAATCTCCCTTCTTTTAACTTAAAACCATCACCCCTGTCGCTACAGGCCCTATTAAAAAGTTTGTCACCATCATTCTTATAGGCCCCTTGAAGTATTGAAAAGCGCCATAAGGTCTCCCCTGAGCCTTCTCTTCTCCA
>NW_010300181.1:9808-13993 GCF_000700745.2 Antrostomus carolinensis | reverse complement strand
CCCTAAGCTGGTCTCAGTCCCCCGGGGGCTACAGGACCACCAGGCAAGCAAGCACAGGAGGGAAAGGAGGAGAGGGTGGGATTGTCGCCTTGTGTGGCAGAAAATCACACACTGATTTAAGCAGACCATGGAGCCACACCCTAGCTTCTCTTTCTCCCTAGCCTCTCCTCCTCCTCATCCAGATGCTCTGTTTTGGCCTCAGGGTGCAGGCTCTTGCTCCTACCCAGCCACTCATCTCTTTGTCTGCACTCCCAGCGATCCCTGCCTAGAGCTCCATTCCACCAACATGTTTTCATCACAACATCCTCCATCCCTTTGCTTCGACAAAATCCAGAGGGAAAATTTCCATATAAAACCAAATCTGTCCTCGTTAGTACCTAAGGATTCCATTAATCACCCTTGGTTTGGGAGAGGGAGAAAGTAGTGTTTTATAGGGCCAAGGGAATTTTTGCTGATTTTCAATCCTCTTGTTTTCTAAATTAAAACATGAACACGCAGGGAGGTGGTGGGGGAAGAAAGGAAAAGAAAAATAGCAAAGATATGGCTGCTGTCTTTTTTCCTTGCTACTTTGCTGCTGGGAAATTACCAGTGCAGCATGTGGTCCTGCTAGCTTCTGGCAAGTTTTAACCAATAAATTATAAAACATTGATTTAAGGGGAAGGAAGAAAGAAAAAGAAAAAGCAGCAATAAAATTGCTTTTAAATAACTCCAGTGTAGGTGGTACATAAACAGGATACGTCACGACACATTAAAAAATTCTTATTGGACAAATAAAGGGTAACAGGAGACAAAAAAAAAGGAGGGGAGAACAAAAGCACAAAGGTGCAAGAAAACTCAGAGGTCCTTAGTTTACATTTTGTACTTGATTCAAGTTCCTAGCTACCTCAGTGGATTTTGGGTGGTCAAGTCTAAAAAGACACATACACACACACACACAAAAATAAAAAAAAAAAAAAAAATGTATGAAACATCTCTGGTTACCAGTAGATGGACAATTATGCCCAGGAGGGTCAGGAAGTACTTTGAATTCTTGCACATGTTATTGTACACTGGTCTGTCCTTGCCAAAAAACCAAATAAGCTCCGTCTCAAAACCAGTTTGTCTCTTTTGTTCATTACTTCTGCTCCAAACCTCTGCTCCAATTCACCCCTCTGATCACTACAGACCATCCTCTAATTTCCTCTGTAAATCTATTTCAGCCTCTTCTTGCATCATTGTTGCCCCTAAATTTAAAAAGCTCTTTTCTACAAACATCACACTGGATACAGAGCATCCTCTGTATGCACTCTCACTAGTACATCCCAAATGAAGGCACTAGGAGCTCCACAGGTTTTGTTCACGTCCTCTAACTTGAACCCAGCCCTGAAAGGGCAACAAAAACCTGTAGAAAACACTGACCAACTACGCAGGGTGACCCCGGCCAAGCAAAAAGCACTTCTCTCTTGCAGATTTAGTTTCTGGCGGAAAAAAAAAGTGCCACAATCCTCACTTTAATACTGTGTCTACTACAGTACTGAAGGAGACCCATCCTAATTTAACAGGTCTTTGCCTAGCTAAACTCATAAAGGTGTTTTAATTTCCCCTCAAGAGACCATCTTCCCATTTCTCTGGTCATTCTTCTCTCACCTATTCTAGTTTATCCCTGATAAACAAAACAATACACTCATCCCATTCCTACTTGGTCTCCAAGATCATCTAGGTCCTCCTGTAAAATATTCCCAATTTTCCATGATTTCTTACTCTGTTGTTTCAGCAAATTTTATCTACACAGTCATCCTCCAAGGTCCTTAATACAAACATTAACTGAAGGTGTATTCTAAAGCCATCCCTCGGGAAGTCTTACAAGGAACCTGACCTGCATTGCACTTACCTCCCTTTTACCCGATTCTGCTCCAACCTTATATTTCAACTTCATCAGTACAGTTGTTCCTCTACCAACCATCCCTCTGAACATCAAGATTAGGATATACCTATTTCTCTCCTACAAAAATAAATTATAGAAGATGTATATGTGGTGAGGCACTGGAACAGGCTGCCCAAAAAAGCTGTGGATGCCCCATAACTGGATGTGTTCGAGGCCAGGTTGGATGAGGCTTTGAGCAACCTGGTCTAGTGAAAGATGTCCCTGCTCATGGCATGAGGGTTGGAACTGGGTGAGCTTTAAGGTCCCTTCCAACCCAAACCATTCTATGATTCTCTAATTAATTTGGCATAAAGTGGACCTATTTAATCATACCCTTTTTCCTCAAAAAAAAACCAAACCCAAACTTGCTCTATAACATAACACCACTGTAGTCAGACCAAACAGACCTGAAGTTACATGAAACGTCTAGAATCATAGAATGTTGTGAGTTGGAAGGGACCCACAAGGATCATCCAGTCCATCTCCTGTCCCTGCACAGGACAATCCCAACATTCAGACCATGTGTCTGAGGGCCTTGGCCAAATGCTTCTGGAATCTTGTCAGGCTTGGGGCCATGACCACTTCCCTGGGGACACTGTTCCAGTGCTCCACCACCCTCTGCCTCAAGAACCTTTTCCTCATGGCCAACCTCACCCTCCCCTGCCACATCTTCCTGCCATTTCCTCTGCTCCTGCTGTTGGTGGTCAGAGAGAAGAGATCAGTGTGACTTCAGCTTCTCCTCATACAGCTTCCCCTCTAAACCCTTCACCAATTTGGTGGCCTCCTCTGGACACTCTCCAAGAGCTTTAGATCCTTTTTATCCTGTGGTGCCCAAAACTGCCCCCAGTACTGGAGGTGAGGCCGCACCAGTGCAGAGCAGAGCGGGACGATCACCTCCCTGGACTGGCTCGCAGTGCAGTGCCTGATGCACCCCAGGACACAGTCTGAACACCTGGACAAACATAATGCCTACATGCAGCACAGATTCTAGTTTGAACAAAATCCAACCTACCAGATACTCAAAAGCACATACTGCTTTTTTCTTGCATTTCTGCTTTTGCAAAGCAGGTAACACATCCCATCAAGTGACTCAATTCACAAGCTTGTAAATATCTAAAAATTGTCCTTGCTAGTCTCCAAAAAAGTAACCGTCATTTGTCAAGATGATCTACTCAAATCATACATCCAGTAAATCCAGTTCTTTCTATTTCTGAAGGGGATTACCTCACAATTCACAAAGTATGTGTCCTCACTGTAAGCCATGGAGATTCCACCATGGTATATGGCCGAGAAGAACTGCCTTCATTTTATGCATATTCTATATAAAAAGAAGCCAGGTGGGATTTCCCTGCTGTACTTTGAACAACTGCAATCATGTAGCTGCTGCAAGCCTAAAATGCAATATTAAGGTCAAGCACTGAATCATTTTTCTAAAGGTCTTTCCACTCCACCTTTTCACCCACAGCACTGCCCCCTTCTCTTCCTCTCACGTGCTCCAAATCTCCTGCTTTCCCTGCTGTCCAGACCACATCTGTATCTTTCTTCCTTCCTCCAAAACAACCATGAACCAGTCATGTCATTCTCATTTTGGCCACACCTAGGAAGTTCATTTACCCGTTATCAGTTCTATTAATATGGACTTTACCCAAGGTCATTCACAAAGATAAGATCAAGTATTTCCCAAGCCACCAACCGGAACGAAGAAAGAGAAATCTCCCAAATCAACTTATTTTCCTTTTAAACAGATACAGGAAACGTGAAGATGTCAAAGGAATTCACAAAGGCACAGTAAGAAATTCCAATTAAAGTGAGAAGTATCAACACAGGATAAGTTTTCTCGTGGAGCAGAGCCACTTTAGGCTGCTCTCCCTCTCCAATCCAATCATTCCTGCCTCTGACCACAGCTTGCTTCTCCTTCAGCTGTACCACTGCAACTTCTGGATGACTGAAAACACTATCTTGAAAAATAAGTCTTCTCCCTGCTATTTCTTTTCTTCATCAACCCTGTTGTATCAATCCTTTCTTCTAAGGTGGCATACCCATCCCATATTGGGTCTAAAAAGGTTTTTGAGTTCAAATCACTCTAACTGAGCACTTCAAAGTTTGCTCAGTTTTTCAGGTTCTGGTCACATAGGATGTGCATTTCATGGTTAATAATCCAGATTTGATATCATTTAACAGAAGAGCTTCTAAGAACATAAATCAAAAATCTACCTAGCTTATTTTCCATAAGGTCAGGGGTCTCCATCTTCTAGTGCAAGGTGCTGCAGATAAATGACTTT
>NW_010300181.1:0-9766 GCF_000700745.2 Antrostomus carolinensis | reverse complement strand
CCCTAGAATTCCTACTTTTGGAGACAATGTGGTATCAGGCATCTAAATAGTCCCAAATTATAAGTTTTAGGCGACAACACAGTTGGAGACCTGCCCCACTATTTCTTGAAGCTCTTTAAAAGGCGTAAGTCAAGCCATAGCTTTACGTAGAAAATACCAAGATACTTCATACTTTCCCAAGGAGGCATGGTGAAGAGTTTGTGTCTGAATTCTGCGACTGAGTAAGAAATTTAAAAAATAAAAAATAAAAATTCAAAATAGTAAAGTGCAATTTTTTGTTAGCTTTAAGAAATTATGACAAGCTCTTCCCCCCACTCTATACAGTTGATTCTAAAACAGCATTGCAGTACAATGAGAAAAACATCAGGTATGGAGGAAAAAATACACAATTTTTTTGCTCAAAATTATGATAAATACTAGATGATTAGTCTCTTCAGATTTGGGGACGTGGTTCATGTCTGCTTGCCCATGACTGCTAATACTGCCTCTGCATCCTGGCAGATCATCCTGCAACACCACTGTGCTCCCCATCATGTATCGCTCCTGCACCCCTTTTTTTTTTAAATTAGAAGTACCAGTATATAAATCAACACCTTCTGCCATGTGGAAGTGGTGGTTCTGATCCACTCCTGGGGGCGCTAAAAGATTTGTTATGTTGAATACAGGAGTTATTATCAATGGCTTCCTCAGCAACGCAATTTCTCCCACTGTTGCAAAAAACAAGTGCAACTCCAGAGATGGAAACCAGAGTGAGAGGAATAGAGGACAGGAATATTTTCCAGCTGCCACCTAAGAAAGTGTTTGTAAAATCAGTCACTCAATCATCTCCAGCTCCTACCAATGTACCTCTTATTTCTGACTGAAATAAAAATAGTAACCCAAGAATATAACTTCATTAATGCAGAGTCAGGGATATCCACAGCATCTTCTCAGAATGGGTTTGGCTGGTTCAAGTCTTCCTATTTTGGGAGCTTATGATGCATACTCAACAGCCTTACCTACATCCTTCTCACACCATGTTTGATATCAGACTTGCTTACCTTCATTAAGAATGTTGATTGAGGTTCAACAAGGCCAAGTGCTGGGTCCTGCACCTGGGTCACAACAACCCCACGCAATGCTGCAGGCTTGGGGAGGAGTGGCTGGAGAGCTGCCTGGTGGAGAAAGACCTGGGGGTGTTGGTCAACAGATGGCTGAACATGAGCCAGCAGAGTGCCCAGGTGGCCAAGAAGGCCAACAGCATCCTGGTCTGTATCAGAAATAGTGTGGCCAGCAGGACCAGGGAAGTTCTCTTACCCTTGTACTCGGCACTGGTGAGGCTGCACCTTGAGTGCTGGGTTCAGTTTTGGGCCCCTCACTCCAAGAAGGACATGGAGGTGCTGGAGCGTGTCCAGAGAAGGGCAGCAGAGCTGGGGAAGGGTCTGGAGCACAAGTGTGATGAGTTCACAGCTGAGGGAACTGGGGTTGTTGAGCCTGGAGAAAAGGAGGCTGAGGGGAGACCTTCTCACCCTCTGCAACTCCCTGAAAGGAGGGTGTAGAGAGGTGGGGGTGGGTCTGTCCAACCAAGGAACAAGTGACAGGACAAGAGGAAATGGCCTCAAGTTGCACCAAGGGAGGTACAAACTGGATGTCAGGGAAAATTTCTTTCCTGAAAGGGTTCTCAGGCACTGGAACAGGCTGCCTAGAGGGGTGGTTGAGTCCTCATCCCTGGAGGTATTCAAAAGACAAGTAGATGAGGTGCTCAGAGATGTGGTTTAGTAATGGACAGGTACAGTTTGACAGGATGATCTCAAAGGTCTTTTCCAAGCAAACAATTCTATGATTATGTTCATAATCAGAATTACTATTTCCTTTAGAAAAGTAATAGTTTTGCTGAAGCTGATGTTCCAGGAATACCATGGAGCACCACCAGGCAGTAGTCTGGAGGACAGCAGATATAATAGAAAAGGACTTCCAGTAGCAAGAGGATGCTCACGAATCCCGCTGAGTATAAGCATGGGAAGATCAAACAGGAAGGAAATAATTTTACAATCTCTAGTGTCACCTCTTTTTTTCCAGTTTCTCAATGCTTCTATTTAGAAAAATACCACAAAAATAATCTCACATCTAGCTAGTAGACCTAACTTGAGGTGGCTTAAACTCTTTTCTTGGTTAAGTTACAGAATAAATTACCTTATTACGGGCAAAAAATACTTACTATCAGACATTCCCTCTCTCTTTAAGGAGCTCTTGAATTGAAAATTCCACAACAAAAATAAGAAATACATTTTTAATGCGACTGATTAACATTTTAGCTCCCTTTGGAGCACTCACGATATCCCTTCACCTGGAAGGTTTTAATTCCAGACTGCTGACATTTCCTAAAAATGCATTATAATTTAAAAATAAGTTACAGTGTTGACAGAGCATAGTGCTCACTGGTCTGCCCCGGGCAAGAACCCTGATTATGTGGCCATGTTGATCCCTTCTGGCCTCACCATTTTTCATGACATAAAAACCATTCAGCCATAATCTGTTTGGGTTTTTTTGCTGCTGATGAATTTAAGAGATAGATAACAAAGCATCTAAACAGGACCACAGTGACCTCAATACTCCTGCAAGCCATTTAGGAAGCAAAGGGAGGCTCTGGAGCACGCAAGTACTATGAAGGCCATGGCAGAGACCAGCGGTCATCTCCCCGATTGTCTCATGTTTTGGCACGGAGTCCTTGGTCATGGAGCTTGTGGAGGAGACTGCACTGGGAGCCTGCCAGCTCTGCCAGCAGCCAAACCACCATGGAAAGTTTTCACCTCATCTGAAGAGATAAGGAGAGAGGACTCCTCCTCCTGTTCAACTTCAGGTTGGGTTTGGTTTTTTTTTTTAAATTTTTGTTTTGGAGGATATGATCCATCCTCTTTAAGTATAAACCAAAGTGTATGGTCTTGGTACACAATGAAGAGAGTCTGTTCCTCTTCACCAGTAAAGATCCAAGCTGGAGTTTCAAAGGGGATTCAGACCCGCTGTCTGCACCTACGAAGGAAGTCCATGAAGGCAGTGGACACCTGAGCGGGATGGCACTGGAGCAAGGCAAGGAGCCATTAAAAGGGCTCCTGAGCCCTCCTATGGAAAGGTGGCACTCGCTCATCCTTCTCCCACCCAAAGGGGCAAAACCAGCCTCCAGCTCCATGTACCACACTGTTCACCTCTCCCCTATTCTGGTCCCAATATACACTTTACCGTGTTACAAGTAAAACCTGCACCCAATGTTCAAAGTATTACATGGAAGATTTTGGCACAAGTTCTAGGAAAGGTAAAATTAAATTTTGTTAGATCTCCTCTAGCCATGCTTAGAGCATAAAAACCTGTTTCAGGTAACACTCTGTTGGTCCTCCCCTACAGTGCTCCTGCACACCTCATCTAAGTGATCTTTACCTCCAACACCTTCCTTTGATGCTCAAGGACCTCCATAGTCCACTTCCTACTCTTTTGTTTGAAAAGGGTAAAAAGAGGGCACACAAGCAACACTAAATGTCTCTTCATGCGCACACATCTGGGCTCATGCATATCCCAAATTGTCCCCACAAGCAATTTTTAAGGCAAAGCGACTCATTTGCTCCTACGATGCCTATTTTTTCCCCCCTAGAGGACAATCTCTTTAAACTCAGAGATTTAACTAATAACATTAAAATGATGACTTACCAGTCTCACATTATCTTCTGAGGTTCTCTGGTAATGAGCTGCTAAAGCAACGTAATCCTGTGCCTGCTTGTTACACTCTAAACACTTAAGTCCATGACGGATTAGTGTCAACGGGTCTGTATAGAGAGGCAAGGCTGGCTGAGTGTTAGCAGAAATTCCAGCCCCACCTCCCGAAGCAGCACTGGGCTTACACGAAGGAGAGGGCGAGTGCAAAGTCTCAGGAGCCGGAGAGGCTGAAGAGCTTGTAGGAGAAGGTGAAAACATTTGGTCTAAGGAAATTGGTTTCATTAGCAGCTGTGAACACTGCATGATAAATCCTTTGCTCTTATGATCTCTGGCATGTTTAAGCAAGCTACACTTATTAAAAAAAAGAAGCATAGTTGAACACTGAGTGCACATGACTTCAATATGAACGCTTCGTCTACTATAGTGTTGAGTCAGACTTTTCTCTAAGGCAAAAGAGTCCCCACATTCCAGGCAACAATACCCAGAGGCAGGTAAATTAATACTGGTGTCAGGCGGAGGGCTAAGGTTTGGAGTATATATTGGCACCGGGTTGGCACTCTGTAGTACTTTATTAAACGCCTCCACAATGATGGGTGCAGCTTTCTTGACTTGGTGCACCAGCGGCACGGACATCTGTGTCACCTGAGGCTGATTTCGCCTCTGTGCGGATGACTTTGCCGTAACAGAAGCAGCAACACTATGTGGGACCAAGTTGAGATTTGCCAAGTGCACAGCTTTGGGAAGAAGGCTAGAAGTGGTCACGTTGGACGGCTGCACCACGATACCCTGCTGCTGCCTCTTAATGCCAACTTTTATGGCACTGCTGCCACAGTTTGGCAGCGGAGATAAGGACACAGTACACATGGTGTTTGCAGCAATATCTGTTTTCATACCATCTGCGTAAGGACTCGCTACGTTTGACAGCTGGATAGCCACAGCAGCCCCATTTTTGGTTGAATTCTTGCTAGCCTCGCTTTCCATAACTGCACTAGTGTCAGGGGACGGGAAAGATTTGATAAACTCTTCGGCAGATGAGGTTTCTACAGGCGACTCTTCTGAAGGTTTGCCCAACTCATCGTTTTCTGGCAAAATTCTAGTTACAGTTCTTTTAATTTCACCAGAGGATGTCTTGATAGTCTTTATTCTAACTTTTGGAATAGCTGGCGGAGAGCCGGCTGCCATGGAAGGAGAGCCTTTCCCACTGCTGTCACTGCACACACTTGGAGGACTCTCAGGCTGTTTGCTGGCCTTCCTCACCACCTCTAAGGGGCTTCGGGGACTCTTTGGCGACTTGGGCATTTTTGGACTCCCCTTCATCCCATCTTTAAAAGGACCAGGTTCCTTGGTAAGGTTTGGCTGATCACCTTTTGGAATACACGCAACCTTTTTGGCCTGAAGAGCTACTAACGCCGCCACGCAGGATGACAACTTTGAATGAGTTGGCTTTAACCTCTGGCGAGGCGGTACTGACGAAGACATGTTCAGCTCGGGCACAGAGCCCTTACTTTCTCCTAAATTACTGTGAGGGAGGTCTCCAAACACCAAGCCTTCTCCAAGAAAGCTATTGGTATCTACCAAGTCCTTGCCTGACTCCACAAACCTCTCCGTCGCTTTGTCTTGTTCTCTCCTGCTCATTTCCAGCCTAGTCTCTGGGTGGCAGTGGATTTCCATCTTCTGTTCCTTTTTACAGTATTGATCAAACATGCTTAATTCAGGCTCTGGTACCTTCCTAAGATGATCTAGTACTGAAGCTCCTGTTGGGAGATACATTGAAGGTGGTGGAAAATACGGAGTTTGGGCATGTTTGGGTTTATCACCAATACTGTTCTCTTTGAATGCATCCTCTGGTTCAGGGCTGGAAATCGGGCTAAACTGACTGAACGTTGGCAAAGGCTCCGATCTGGACTGATCCAGTTTATCACAGTAACTTCTTGAGCTGTCACCATTAATAAAAGTTGACTCAAACTTGCCATAATTATGCACTAAAGTGTGAGCCTCCGATGGCAGATCAGACCCACGAAACCCGTTGTGTAGCAGACCAGTCCCGAGGTGATTCCCCTCCTTTTCTGCTTCAAAGGACTCCTGGCGACTTGTGTTCTTCACTATCACACTCACAACAGGAGCATCAGAGGGAGGTAAAGAATGAGATAAGGACACGTTTTCATCTATGCAGATTCCTGATGACTTCAGGTGATTCTCGTTCTCCTCCCCAGCTGACGGGATGGTTTCCTTGGCATCAAGGCTAGTTGGATCAGGGATGTCAAAAGCAGCCAAGAGGTCATCAAAATCTGGGGTTTTCATGTCCCCCATGATGAAAGCTGCAATTAAAAAGAAAAAAAAAAAAAACAACAAAGAACTTTGTCAAGTACATTTCCCCCAAGGAAGACTCATTTGCATAAATATGTGACAAAAAACCACAACTGCCCAAAATGCTAACACAGAGGCTAGAAACATCTGCTGCAGACATTTCGACTCCCACTTCAACTATTCCAAGACTGACTAGACACAAAGATACCAGCCCAGCTTTTTCAACACAGCTTTTGACACAACAACGCTGTTTTGCAGGGCATCGCAGGGAATGAACCTCTCCTGCCCTAGCTGTGCCTGGAGGATCAGCAAAAGCTCAGGTCCCATCCTGCTCAAGCTGGCAGCGGGCAAGTGACAAGTGACATGGGCTGTTCACTCTTGTCCTGCAACATTACCCATCCTCTCCATGCTGCGGGCAGGGCTGCTCCTGGTGCTTCAGGTAACAAGGCAGGAGACAGCATCCCCTTCTACCAGATTTCCCGAGAACAGAGCTGGTTCAAACATGACCCTTCATAAAATCAAAGAATCACAAACTGGTTTGGGTTGGAAGGTACCTTAAAGATCATGTAGTTCCAAGCCCCCTGCCATGGCAAGTGACACCAAGCTCACGCACGGGACATCTTTTCAACCTGCCAGATGCACCACTACTCCAAAAGCAACTGTTGTCATGAGCCTTGACAGAGAAGATTCACAAGTACATTACTACAGGTTTTCTTTTTTGTTTGGTTGGGCTTTTTTTCTAGAGCTAACAGGCAACAATTGCTGCCTGTTTCTCCACAGACTGTCACATCTGAAGAATTCAGTCCTCCTTCAAGTAAAAAAGGCAGGGGCAAACAGGTGGCCTAAGAGAAATAGGCCTGGAAAGTGAGATGACTCCCAACCCAGAGCAATTTAGATACTAGAAGTCTTCAGGAAAAAATTTAATACAGCAGCTCAAAGCATGGTAAACCAAGCAGGATTTATTTGAAACAGGGGCAATCCTTAATTAGGTAACGATGCGAGGGAAAACTGCCCAAAGACAGAAGAATAAAAGATTGTATCCAAATCATAGTAAGAAACAGAGTTCCCAGCCAGCTCTGTCTTTATAAGCCCTCCAGAAGGGAAGTGAGGACTTAGATGCTTGCCACAGAGACCTACGACAGCAATCATCAAGCTCTGATGAGATGCATAATGAAAACTGACAGCACAGAATTACTTTAACATTTGTGTTTGCTACTGTCAGGATACTGCTTTTCCCCTCTTTAATCAAAATATTTTCAAGTTGGTGCAATATATAGACTTCCCAAATATTTAATAAGCCACGCTTTTAATACATGATCAATTTAAACCCCAAATGTATGTGAACTGATGTATGCTGTATGCAGGGGAGGAAAAAAACAAAACAAAACAAAAGCATCAACTGAAGTAGCAGAGCACCAGTTACTACTTGGCAAGAAGCACCTACAGGTAAGGTAGATGCTGCCACACTCACTTGACTTGGGCTGCATCAACACTGCCAAAGCCAGAAGCAAGACAGGGAGACTGAGAGGGTGGGAAAAGCCCAGAAGAAGGGGAAAGAGCTGGGAGCTGAGGTGAAGGCAGAGAGGAGGACCCTGGGACAAAGCAGAAGGAGAGAAAGAAGCTGTCTGATACCTTCCCAAAAGGCCACTGATTTAAGGCTGCTTTCATTATTTACAATCGGGTTTAAAAGTTTGTCAAGTGTCACATTAAAAACCAAACAAAGTGCAACCCTTCCTGCCAGACTGCTGGTACAGGGAACAATTTACAGAGCTGGGCCAGGAGAAATGACTGCAGCACGAAACAGGAGGACATACTGGTCTTTGAGCTTTAGTTCAGCCATGCCTACAGACGAGCCCCAGAGGTGTTGCTTTGGTTAATCTACTGCAAAACACTCTGCGGAGATTTACTTGGCTTAAGAGTGGCTCACTGTGGTTTAGCTTAAACTTGTTCTCATTCTTAAATTAAACCACAAATATGAACATCCACAGAGGGCTGTGCAATAACTCACAATCACATCCCTCAGCAAGGTACGGGAGCTGTGCGTTGAGTCCCTGGAAGGCCAGAAGATTATCCATATGCTTCAAATCACCAGTGCTTGATAAGGACTTTTGAAACATCACAGATTACTGCAGTTGGCAGAGCTTGGACCTGAAATTTTCTCTTCCTTTGGGTGGGAAAACTTGTGCCAGCTGGGAGAGAGCTAGGCACCACTCAGCTCTCAAAATTTCTGGCACATAAATCCTTCCCAAAGGAAGACACTTCATCCATAACCTGAAATGCTCAAGTTTTATATAGAGAAAAATAACCTTGCCAATCGCCCTCGACTTTTCCATTCTCACTCTTGAATACCTATGCATGTCTTCAAACACAGCAGTGTTTTAAAATACAAGACAAAATAAATCTGAGGTATCTGCAGCATTACAAAATAGGCTTTTCTTGCAAGGAACCTTGCATTTTCAGAAGCTGTTGTGTACATCCAAGTCCTATAAAAGACTAGTTTATGCTCTTTGTTATTATGAGAGCACAAGTCTCTACTCAAGTATTTCTCCACAAAATTGTATCTTAAACTTGTCATACGTTAAGCGACAATTTCTCAAAATAAAGAAAAACTGGACCCCGATTCTAGAGAAGATCAAGTAAGTATCTTGCCAACAGAAGTGAATTTTAAATGACACACATTTAAGATTTTTACTAAATACCATTTATTTCCGTTCTCAAGTAACAAACAGAAAAAGTATATCAAACAAAATTACGTCAAAGCTGCCTGGAAACTGGCTTGCAAGGGAACCTGAAAATAAAGACCTCCATCCTTCTTGTGCAAAGAACTTGCCTTAGAACCCAAGCCTGAATCCAATTTTGTCTCTCTGCTTGCCTATGAAAACATGGAGGCTGAGATTTGCAAAGCAATGAAATGAATAAGATGAGCAAAGAAGGACTTACAGAGCAGAATGCATGTATTTCAGTGCACAAAACCAACCACACAGTACCACTTTTCTCCAGGAATCAGGGAACCTAGAAGCCTTCAAGCCATCCAAAAAGACCTCACAAACTTGTTCGAGGCAGTTATGTCAAACCCCAAGGCCTTCTGCTGTGGCTAAGTTTCAAAGATCTACAGTCGGGCTGAGGCACCACGGGACCAGCATCCCACACACACACCATACAAACCTTTTGCTAGTGGTGCTATTCCTGGGGACTTCTGGAAATCTGCACTAGCTCCTCTACAGCTTTCCAACCAGTGCGTACCATACTGTTCAATGAGGAGATTCAAGACTGCCACCTAATAGGAAAGCATAGAAACACAATTACACCACGGTTAAAGAAAGGAAGGAAAATAATAATAATAAATACTGATAAATATGCAAAACAACAATAAGGTGCATGGTAAAACTGTCAAGGGTTGCTCTTGTGGGTTTGGAAGAGGCAAGGCATCTCCTGGAGGAGATGCAGGAGAGAGTTCCTGGGAGTTTAATCTCCAGGAGGGGATGCAGGAGAGAGGTGGACAGGGACCACCTGCCAGGGGAACACTTTGGGAAGGCAGGGATGTCAGGAGCAGGGTCCGGTGAAGCCTGGGGAGGTCACGTCAACCCACAGCAGGTGAGGGAAGTGGCTGCCCAGGGGCTGTCAGGGCTGTGAGCCCCGGGGAAGGGGGAAACCGCAGGATCAAACCAGAGGCTCGAAGCAGGCACCCAGGGCTGTAACACCCATGGAAGTTTCAGCAGCCCCGCACGGGCTCACGGTGCACCGGGGGCGGGGCTCGGGGGTCGCCCGGCCTGTG